>NW_015118934.1:0-6731 GCF_001443285.1 Poecilia latipinna
ACCCAATATCATATATTTACTTGGATGTAAGATAACAAAGGTAATTGTGCACATAAGATTTGTTTTAAAAAATTGAAAAGAGAAAATAAAACGCAATATCTTGAATGAAAAATGATCAAACTGCATGGAAACAAAAGTCTGCTGTAGCACAAGTAGTCATGATCAGAAGAAAAGACAGAGAAACTCTATAAGCTAAGTATTATGCTTTCTCTCTGAATTTGGGTGGTTTCAGTGGGGGTATGAGACTGTAATGAAAAGAACTTGTTCCTAATTGAGATTAGATTTCTGTTTTATCTAGCTGCCACATCAAGGATCCTTTAGTTCCAGGCTGAATGGTGTCTCATTGAGGTCCATTATGTGGTTGATCGACCATGTTAATTTAAACTGCATGCCATCAGTTAGCTGGTGTAATTCTAACAGACTACAATAAAAAATGGAGATAATCTTTAATTTTTTTTTTTCTCTTAAGATTAAAAGAAAGCAAGTGTGCTTTACATTTGTAATTTGGGAGTAGCATTACATTAAAGTGTTGCAGTGATACAATTACATTTTAGAGAGTGTTTACATTTACATGATGACCTTATGCTAGACAGTTTGTTTCCATGCCCTCCAGCCACCCTCACCTCACCTACCCATTCTCCCCACCTTTTTTCCCCTTTTCCTGCATGGCGGGCTTGCTTGAAAGTGGCTTTTAGTGCAATTACATGGGTTTCTACACATCAATTAGCAATCCAATTAAATCTTGATGTGATGAATGGCATTGAATAGAAGTGGATGAACTACTGATCTTGCTAATAATGATCTTGCCGATTACGTTGATCATTCACTGGCTAAGCAGACAGATGTGGGAAGGTCATCAATTAACATGCAGTTAGAGCAGTATAGGAAAGATGCAAAAGCTGACATACAATTTCAACATTCTCCATTGTTTTATAAACAATCTGTTTTATTTTTTGGATATGATGTAATATTACTGGGCATTTTTATATGTAGACCAGCATACTTTCATAACTCTGATAAGTCCTGATAAGTCAACCTCTTCATGACAGGTAAATGAATAATAAGCTTCCAGCAAGTCTCTGAGTTGATTAAATGAAAATTAATGTGCTTTAGTGCTTTTTTAGCATCTTAGTCCAAATATGTTCTGCAGCTCATTTGTCATTGTATACTTGCTGAGGTACTCTTCTTGTGTTTGTGCATTTAAAACATGCAGTATGTTATTTCTCGTGTTATTCATTGTGCACACAATTCAACATTAGCATGCTACTGCTCCTACTTACCATATTTACTACCTAACCAATAATAAGTCAGAAAAATAATGCACAAAACTTTTCCTCCTTGACCAGCTATCATTTACAACATAGAACAATACATAATTTAATATATGTTTTCTGGAAGTGAGAAAGTCGAACTAAAAGGATAAAAGCATTATTATTCTCATTCATGAGCAAAAAAAATATAGTTGTCTCAACCTTTTCCCCTTGTAGCACCTTTAGAGCGGTGAGCACCTTGCTAATATTTGATGGTTCATGCATACTTGGTTATTCCGGGCCACTGGTTAATTCTACTTGGGTCAGTGACTTTAATGAATTAGGTTTAATTCCTTTTCACAATTTCGCTTTCCACTCCATCAAGATCTGATTAGATATTTTAGGATGACACTCCATACAAAGCATGGCCCTGAGAATTAAATACTTTGAACGCAGGGCGACACAGTATGTTGTCAGATGCCACATTCAAACAATAGAGGATTTTAAACACAAACTATAGCAAAAATATAACATTTCTTGTATTTAATTCGAAAACTTTAATTGCATTACCACTATGCTAAAAAGAAAAATGAAATAACTCACTTGAGATATGAGCAACATCATACCATTTCCTACAACATACCATTTTTGGGTCAGTAGCACGACATTGGTTTTGTAAGACACCTACATATTTTCCTGAAGCCTTAAATGATTTTTCATCTGACTACTCAGAAGAGGAAGAGCAAAGACATGAAAAGAATCCAGTTGTTTCTCACAAAGAATAAACTGCTTTATTTGTGTCCTTCTTGTCTTTGATAAATGTATTATCCAAACAGGAAAAAAAGAGAAATACACTGTACAATATTTCTTGCATTTATCTGCTGCTCATATTCTGAGCAATGTTTTTTTTTTTTTTTTCTTATCAGTTCTGTTTGGTATATTTCTTTGAACAGCAATCTTTTGTTGCTGTCAGCATGCACAACCTGTCACAAACATATAAGCTGCATGTGGGCATTGGTGGAGAATTCTGGAGCACTCTAATGAGCAGGTGCAGATGGCCATGAAAAAGTGACCTGAGATATCAGATCAGGGTAACTTCAAATCAAGTTTTTTTTTATTTTTTTTTTTTTAACTCTGAGACACTGAAAACAGTCAACAAGATTTAGAAATATTAATACTGGCTGATTAAAGAAGAGGGATGACCTATGTCAGCATACAGCACTTCATGTTTCTGTCAATCATTTCCAATGACAATTGCAAAACAACCTGCTTCCCCACAAGGCCACCATTTTGAAAGGTTGTCATATTTTATTTTTATAGTGCACATTTGTAAAATAAACATTTTATATCTGTAAAAGAAAAGTGCACCTGAAAGCTAAAAACAAGCGACACGCCACGCTTTTAAATATGCGATGAAGAATATCAAAATACTTTAAGCCTATTAGATGAGTGATGGTATTTGAAAGTCATGGCTGTGGGTGGGATGGGATTGGGGGTGCATGAGCTCCCATATCTGATCAGTTGTTTTTTTTTTTTTTTATATTCAATGTTGATTAACAGTACAGTGTGTACACCCCTGCTAATGTGGCATGAGACAATGGATTACCATTTCTAAAGCTTTCCCTTTCCAAAATATAATCTGACTTTTATTCTGCATAATCAAAATACAAAATTAGATCTTTAAGGAGGGAAATGTAAAAAGCCAAAAAAAAAAAAATAAAATCTAATCAGGTTACAAAGCATAAGCATAAGAAGTTCTGAGGCATTATTTATATATAATCTCACACATAAATAAGATGGGACACTTGACATGAAAAAAAAATCAACATTTCATTATGGTCTGATGAAAAGTAATTTGGGGTTTTGGGCTTCAGTTGCTGAACACTGAGCATCACCTAAAGAACATCATGTCCACAGTAAAACAATGTTCACAATACCTTCCAGTCTTTTTAATAGGAGTAAGTAGATTTTTTGAAAGTCTCTGTGGGTAATTGAAGTACAGATTATTAGCTTGTTTAAAGGTTTTGTTTCTACATAAATATTGATTTCTGCCATCAAAACATACTTCAATAAAAGTCCTGAAATCTTTCATGTAATTCCTGAGAATAACTTTTTCATAGAGGCAAATTTCATGTTTGATGTTTTTTTTTAATTTTTTTATTTATTTATTTTTTTATTGTGTTCCATGTTTGAATGTTTGAATTTAAAAAAGAGACTACCAGCTTTTAATAATCACCACAATCACCACCTAGTATTTGAGATCCTGTTGAAATATTTTGAAAAGATCCAAAGTAAGAAGTAAGCATTAATTAAAATCACATGAATTAAGTGATTGTTCTATTACATTTTCTACTTGTGGCTCATTCTATAAAAGTCCATTCTGGATAATTTTTAAGAGTAAAAAAATAACTTCATACAAAGAGAGGCAGGAATCATCTTGGCTTGTTTTCAAGGGCAAACACACGGAGCAGAATTCAAAAGCAGTGGGTGGATGTATGACTGCTTTTGCAGAGTGCTAGAACATTTTCAAAGGAATAAAAGACAGATGCCAAGTGTTTGTATTGTTTACAAGGATCCATGCATCTAAATTGAACCCTCATAAAATAAAATAAATTCTTTAAGAGTTGAAGGGCACGCAGAACAGTAGCTTTAACATGCTAAAAGTTATAGGATTTCCATTCTTATGAAGTTCCTTTTATTCCTTTGACCTATGATCCTAAATTCATTCAACTTCTAATGTGAGATAAGGTGGTACAAAGATAATGTTGCATTACATTGTATTTTGTTTTACTTTTGTAACACCACCTGGTAACATATCCTAAAAAAAAAAAAAAATCGTATTATTATTTTATTGTTGGACGTTTGGAGAAGTGTCTTACTGTAGACTTAGAATTATTGCAGAACATCATCCAGTCAGTTCTTGCAGGGCAGAACTATGATTCATGTACAAATTTGCAGCTACTATAATGTGAAGATTTTTTCCACTAATTTTTTGTTGTTATATATATTCTCTTTTGTCACCGGTAGGTAGTTTCTTTATTTTTTCATTATTTTATTACAGAAAAACATGCAGATATCAGCAACAATTTTATTACCTTTTGTACCTCTGGAGAAGCTGAGATATAACGTGTCTGTACTGCTGCTCTATACTTTAAATCTGTGGTTTAGTCCTTGGTGTAAAGTTTAGATTTTTCTTTATGCAGAAAGATTGGGTTAGAAACATCTGTGTTGGTGCTCTTACACTGAAGTATGCATGTTATGGTGTGCAGACCATCCACCAGATGACATTGGAGCTCCCTGTAGCATTATGTTTGAAAATGTTGCGTGGCCCCAGTTGCATGCTAATACCCTTCATTTATTCTGGATCTGAACATGCATGCAGACATCTAGTATTCACAATGAGAATCATTCAAATTGAAGTCAAAATGTACAGGTAAAATGCAAATAGTCAAAAAAAGACTCCGTCCATCAGCCCTGGCCCAGCAAAAAGTCCGTAAACAATCCAAACTATTTACCCATAGTTTTTGATTTGTATTACATCTTTGTCTACCTCGAATAAGGTCAACACAAACTGTTGCTGAAAACTTTCTACGAAACAGACAAGCACGTCAGGATCCTCTCCAAGTTCCTTTGGGATTGACCTTCTTTGTAAACATTAAACACAACTAATTTTGATCAATAAGTCATATATGGCATGCAGTGGCGCAAAAAGTGGGTACGCAGCGCATGCAACGCATAGGGGCGCTGCACCTGAGTGGGCGTCAAAACCCCGTCTGGAGGGGGCGACGCGCCGATGATGCCTTCGCATACACTTCACCGCACCCTTATGCTCCTTCACCTCGTCCACATGTAAATGTAAATGTAGCGAGTTTTACCTTTCACGTGTCTTCGTCTCGGGGTGGGGGTAGAGCGACTGTATGTTTTCTACGCTCCTTCACCCTTACGTACCTTCCTTTGGGGGGGCGCCGATTTATGTTTTCGCATCAACCTGAATAATATGTAGCTGCGCCCCTGATGGCATGTTTGAATAATTTACTTTATGAACATTTTTCTTTGATTGTGATAGTGCCATACTGGTGTTTGTGCATACATACATAAGTCCAAGATTACAGGAAGATGGCTCCAAGGGATGAAGTGCTCAGTGAATGTCTCAGACAATGGAAACTGGAATAGAAGGATCTGAAGGAACCATCATGTGAGGAAAACTCTTGCTTGTCATTCATAACAGACAAATAGCAGAAGTGGTATTGTATTGTTATGCCAGTGGTATGGCACTCCTATAGCCATAATGGCTATAGTACTGCAATGAAGGACAGCACAGAAACACTGATCATGGCAAGGAACAGGCCTTGAGCACCACTGCAATAGAGACCCAGATCTACCACAACACTCTGCAACTTTCAGGTCTAGACTGTACAAAGCAAGACTCTACCATCAAACAACAAGGTGTAAGATTTTAGTAGGGAAGGGACACATGGCATGTCAATGCCAAGTGGCTGGTATAGTGTATAAAAACATACAAGCTGCAGACCCCAAGTTCAAACTTGGAATTGTCTTCCAAGGTGATGTAGAATGACCAAGCTAAGATCCTATCGGTCTTCCTGATACAAACGGACAAAATGGTAATGGCCAGCTAACCAGGCATTATGATCATTGAAAAGCAGTTCAGGACAACTTATGTGTTCAATGTGACGACCCCAAATAAAGGAAACATGAGGAAAAAGGAACATGATGAACTGAAGAAATACCAAGTGTTCCAGGAAGAGCGTTGCAGCTGAAGGCAGCTGTGTATTCAGAACACTCAAGGCAATGTCCCCCAGACTGTAGAAGTGGCTTATTATTTCAGTTCTATAAACTAGTAGTTCTATTTTGGAGTCCCAAGGGCGTGTCTGCTTTTTTACAGCTCTATCTAGTCTTTTTTTAAAATATATATATATTTTTTAATTCCTTAGAAATATGCCCATCATAATTTGAGCTTGTGTTCCCTTGAAACCACATTTAAATTGGGCTCATTTCATGCTGCTTACATGTGCAGTGAACCAATTCAACCAACCATGAGACATTTTAATAATCTTACTAAGTGAATCTTCCTCTGTGTAGGAGATTTGCATAACATATTCAATGCTCTATTCTTCTAAATCATGTTTTAACAAAGGGCTTCTGAAAATTGAGATGCAAATTTAATATTAGTCACCAAGGTTTACATGATGGTCCTGTAGCTTAAGACAACACATTATACTGTCATGCGAAATACAGTACTGATTGTGTGAAAGTAAGATTTTATGTATTGTTATTATGATATAAGATTTCTATGTTAGCCGCATAAAAACTCTGTTGCCATAGAAGTGCCCAGAGTTAGAAACAGAACATTATTGTTGAAATTTTGAGTGAAGTGGATTTTAATATTCACCTTTAAAGAGACATCATGTTTAATACAAAAAATAAGCAAATTTACAAAGGCCTAAGAGCAGAACTACATGA
>NW_015118935.1:0-6726 GCF_001443285.1 Poecilia latipinna
CCCCAGTAGCTTATATAGTAGGGTGCCCCATTGTTGAATCATGGTTGCTAAAAACCTTACCAGACTGACTGATTTTAGTGACATAGTGAGTGTAAAATATTGAATAAAATGTTGTGCCACATGATTTGCTTTATTTTCGCTCTTATATTTAACTTTATGACACACAAAACTACAAATGAATCGTCCTTATTGTCTCCAGGTGCATTCTGGGTAAAGCTTGTCACCCGGTCAGGACTCTGGAGAACGTATATACACAGTGAGGAGGCAATTGAGTCATTTGACTCTGGTGTTTTGTACCTGTGGCACATCTAAAAACTGCCAAAATGTTTTTTCTTTGTTAGTGTGTCATGTTGGTGACTGAACTTGGCACTTGGCAACAAATGCCAAACTAGCTAGAGCATTTCTAGGGATTACGTTAACATGTTTTGAATTTGTGTTGTTTCATCATTAGTGACCAGTAGCCTGATGTTTCTGTTGTTTTCTTGGTTTGTTGTACTTCATGTCAGATGGATTTCAGAATGACATAGTTGCATAGTGTGGTGATGAAACTTGTTAGCTCCGCTGATGCAGGCATGTCCATGTTGTAAGGCAGTGGTATCCCAAACGTTTTCTCCTGGGCCCCCCCAGAGGTTTCCAAACTATTTCTGGGCCCCCCTGTGGCTTAGGGGGGGCCCAGAATAGGTGCCTGGTTGAACGATGTGTGTGAGCGAAGGGGGTGGCGGGTGGATTCTTGGAGACTCCCTGTTATACTCAGCTCCGGCTACAGACAAACAAGGAGCGAAATCAACTTTTTTGGGAGCAAAATGAATCGTAGCTGAACATAGACAACAACACCAGTAGCCTACAGGCTACTTGTTAAAAGCTTAAGGTGCTGTATCGCTATGAGCTAGTCATCTTTGAGCTAACATCACCTGCATCCAACAGCTTTACTCAACTCAATCTGTTAGTTTGGGGGAAAACTGTGAAAAGTTCTTTGCGTTTTGCTGGTTTGCTGCCATGATTCTAACACACCTGTGTAGCTCTGCACAGCAGCAGCAGGTCTGAACCCAGCGCCAGTGTCGTAGCCATAGACATGAGAATAGACGCTCCACTCAGCGTTATGTGTTTATCAGGTACAATGACGTATCAGCGCATTTAATCGATCATAACACGCTTTTTTGTTACTGGAAATCATATTCAAACATCTATCAAAGCTACATTTATAAACAATTGTATTTTTAAGTATTATTTAATTGTATTGATACATAGTTCAGCATATTTAAATATGCTTAGTGGCTATAGCAATAGAATAGGAATGGAATATTCTGATATTGATGTATGAAGAGCATATTAAAAAGCACACACCCATTCATAATTTATTTAATAAATTATTTAGTAATATCAATAAATTTATATAACTATACAAACAAATAAATAATTATTAATAATGACACAAATAACACAAATNAATAATGATTAATACTGAATAATATATATTATCGTTTATCGTGAAAGGCCTACTTTTGCTTAAAGTTTTGAGAAGAAAGTCCTGCTTTCAAAATAAAAATGTAACGCTTGTACTCAAAACTTCTCGCGCTCAGTCTCTGCTCAAACTCACTGCTCACTTATGAAACACAACTGCTGGCAACCTCTCAGCCAATAGAATGAAAGGGTTGTACTGGGTGCTTCCTTCTAGTGGGTGTGCCTGTGTGGCTACCATCAATTGTAGCAACCTGCGCCACCCACTGGATGTAGGGAGAAACAACGGCCTCGCTAACAGCCTTCTGATAATAGGCAGGAGTTTGTTCACCTAAGAACTCCCTACTTCCAGCGGGTGGCGCAGGTTGCTACAATTGATAGTAGCCACATTCCCCTCCATACACAGACAAACCCACAAGAAGGGGCTCATAAGGCAGTTTGTGAGGACCACAATACTCAGTTATTTACAAACTCCTGCTTATTAAAACTTCCAAATCTGGTGGAATTTCAAACTGTTCTGTTGATGTATAAAGCTAGATACAAATACAAAATATAAATAATTTATAAATAATTTTTTTTTTTTACTGATAGAGAAGGGGATTATGACTACAGTGAAAACCTTAACTTTAGCCGGAATGGTTCTAAAGTTATAGAACCATCCTATAACTTCATGGTTGTCAGAACAACCATGAAAAGAATGTGCACTTCAGTCAGTGGTCTAAGAATCTGGAATAAACTCAGCCAAGAACTGAAGCAATGTCTGAATACAAGTTTATTTAAGAAAAAGTTCAAACTGATGATTTTCAACAAGCATAGGAATGATGATCTGAGGTAAATTTGAGTGGGTGTCTAACACAGTAATCAGTATATGTGTATGATGGTATATTTTGTGCAGGTGAATATATGTGGATAAGCTCTGTTGTATTGTCCTCAATACAACAGAACTTATATTTGGAACTCCTTAGCTTTTCCTGGTCCCTCTGTGCTATTGCATTTTCGGAGAACACTGGACTATGGTGGTTATGGTGTCAGGAGTGCAGCATTGTGTATGGGAGTGTGAATATTTATGGGAATATTTGTATATAGTTGGATGTGAATCTCTCTGGAAGTGAATTTACAACTATAAAAATGTAGCATCTGAATTATACTAGATTATTTTCTGTATTATTTTATAGGTGTAAGTTTGTTGGGGGAAGGGTAGGATTAAATAAGATACTTCTTCCTACCCCTTTTCAAACATGTTAAATAGAATTTTACATTATGTATATTGTGTGTGTGTCGATATATGCGTTTAGAATGGGTATACACTTACTTTATAGATTTATTGTTGTGTGCATTCCGTTAAAGTAGATGTATTGACTGATATAAATTTCTTTTTCTTTTATACATGTTCAATTGTGTGCGTATGCACATGTGCATGAATGTTTATATGCATACATGCACAGATTCAAACCAGTGTTAATGTGGATATACTCGATGCAATGATTGTGACATGTATGGATGAAGTTGTGCATTTATCTCAACTTCATCAGTGATTATGCATTACTGCATTCTCACTTAAGATCCTCCTCACATTTTTCGGTCGTTAACTACTTCTGCTATCTTCAACTAATTGTGCCAATTCATATATCAAAACGTTCTGCTTCTTCTGGAGATTTATGCTATGACTTTTGGTAAACTTCACTATTGTACTTTTTGAAATATTTGCTCTTTTGTGCAAATTTTTTTGCTCCATTGAAATACATGGTGGAATTCACTGACTGTTGTCAATTGCTAGAGTGTCCACTCTAGTAACTGACTTTTTTTTTTTTTTAACTTTTCATGGTTTTTGACAAACAAAATGATGCTGTTCATGCATATTTAACTGTACAGGTATGTTATATTATGCTATATAAAATATTATGCGATATCTTTTGTTATGTTACTATTGTACTTTTTTAAATATTATACAAATATTCTGTTTGTCTACCTTTCTGAGATAGATAGATAGATAGATAGATAGATAGATAGATAGATAGATAGATAGATAGATAGATAGATAGATAGATACTGTTGAGGAAAATAAATATTCTTGGTGTTTAATACAGTTAAATCTTACGACATGTGAAAATAGTAGATTAAGCAAGAGTCCTTTGGATAAAATCTTAGAGGGCCTTCAGAAAAGAATGTCTGTTATCAGGGAGGAACCATGACATAAATTAACTTTGGCACACAGGCCGTGTCTCAAATGAGCAGCAGTGAGGAGACATCTCAAGTCATCTCCCTCAGAACAGTGGTGGAGAAAGTACTCAAAAAATGTACTTAAGTAAAAGTACAAATACACAGACAAAAATGTACTCAAGTAAAAGTAAAAGTACCACAATAACATTTTACTTAAGTAAAAGTAAAAAAGTACTGACTTTTAAAAATACGTAAGTATTAAAAGTAAAAGTACTTGCTGGATAATACCTAATTGCTAATATCATTAAGTGAACCGATTGTATTTAATTTTAATACATCAGTAATGTGCCATTAATGAACAATGTCACAGATAAAGCATGTTTTTATTATGTTTACTCTCTGTAACATAGTTTAGACTTAGATATTTGATTCTATGCTCATAATTTCAGGGATGGAAACATCTTGTCTCCTGTCCTAACATAGCAAGAACTTCACTTGTTTTGCCACTAGTGGCTTTTATTTTGAAAGAAATCCAACTGGCAGGGGAGGACATGGAACCAAGGAGCCACGTAGAAGAGTTGTAGTCTAGACCACCGAACCGAGACCAAATCAAGACCAAGACAAGACAAAGACCAGCACCCTGCGCTACATGACACAAAAAAATTAAGTTTACCTATCAAAATTGCTTCTCAAATTGATGTGAAAGATCCACAATCCTATAAAAACACCTAGATATTCAATTCTTAGAGGGGAAATAAATTTAAGCAGTATCAATTCAAACTCTTCTTCATTCCGATTTGCTTTCATCTCTGTGCCACAATACACAGAGCTCTCCTGCTGCCCTAAAAAAATAACACCCTGGGCGGTTGTCCATATTGCCAATGTCAGAAACCACAACTGTCTGCACAATTAAACATAGCAATTAACGGTCAATGCTCAACTATGAACAATGTCCAAGGCACAATAAGCAAGAAGTAACCAAGCAGAAGGAGCACCGTGACTGTTTTCATCCTCCCTCCAGCTGCAACGTCTGCCACCATGACAGGTGACGAAAACAATGAGCACGCTCTACGTTCTTGTTTTATGTATTTTCCATTTAAATAAATATGTATTTTAAATAAATAACAGCTACTGCAGTGTACGCAGAACATTACAAGAACAAAGAACGGCTCTCAGTGAGGCTTCAGTTCTAGACTTAGTAAAGATCCGTCCAGAAGAATCTAGAAAACTAGATGGAGTCTCTAACCTAGGCCAAATTTAATATCAGTTAGTTACTTAAATATAATCAAAATTGGCATAACATTAATTAGAAAATGTTTAGAATGAATGTGTTTATATTGAAAATGCTCAGGTATATTTTATAAGTGTTTTATTCTTAAAATCTGCACTTTAATCTAAGAGGATGCAGATGTTCTGAACCACTTTGCGTACCAGGCTTTATGTCGATTTAAAATTACTGCACTGATCTGGATTTGTAAGAATTACACGACAGGGAAATAAAATAGGTCTAAGACAGGTTAACTTTTGGTTGAACTCTGGTGAAAAGACTAGAGGTTTTGTTCCAACCAGGAATTAGGAGTAACATATTTCAAACTGGCATGAGAAGAGCTTGCTCTAAATGACCTTTGCTCTCCCTTGTCTAGATAGAGAAGTGCTGTAGCCCTGAAATTAAAAAGGTCTCAGAAGGTAATTACATTGCTTCGGATGTCCCAACTTAGTAATTTGAAACTAGTTGTAGCCATACAAGGGAAACAACACGCCTTAATTGCATAATTTAAAACAAAGAAAACACCCTTTTGAATAAAAGTAAGGGCCCCAGAGGAACAAATCAGATTTGCTTTTGCAATTCTCCAAAGACGTCTTTGCTTTTTGTTCGTCGTTTCCATTTCCTCTCAGGTAAATTTATGTGTTGTTTGTGCTTTGAGTTTCTGATGTGTTGTGATGTGCTCTTGTGGTGATAGTATGCATCTGTCTTGAATAAATGCTGATTATTGGGATGCTGTTACCTCTGTGTGAACTCAGTTTCTTTTGCGCGCAGCATTTTCTGAATCTGGGCATGAGAAGATATAATGAGTCAAAAGTTTTTAAAAGGGTTAATAAGCTTTAAAATTTATATTTTAAATTTAGATAGATATCCATTATATCTATCTATAATGGACAGATAAGAAAAAAACTACAAAGGGGAGCTGCAACACCAGGGTCTTTCTTCTGCTGTTAATGATTTATTTTGCTTAATCTGACTTCTCCTGCTCAATTTCAATTCTTCTTATTTTTCAGACTTTTTTTCTGCTCCTTCCACTTTCTACTATACATGGATCTAGCCTTTTTTGTGCTTTTTTCCTACTTCTTATGCTTTGTTCAGCTCTTTGTAAACTAATTTCTGTTTCTGCTAATTTATATATTTTACTTTTCACCTCTTTCAGCTATTTCAGGTTTTATATTAATCTCTGCTTTTGCTAATTTGTACTATATCTTTTGCTATTGTTATTATTACATTCTTCAGGGTTGTTTTTTTTTTTTTTTTACCAATTTAAGATTCTGCTCATATTTGCTATTCTTTAGCTAAATTTCACAAATTGGCAAAATATTTCTACCATGCATGACAGTAGCTTTCTTCTGCTTTGTTCTGCCTTTTCTTGCATTTCTGCAGCAGTCATTCTGCAAATATGCATTGTCACTGTCATGATCCGTGTTTCTGTGCGTTTGTTTTTGATTTTTTTTCCTGTGTAGTCCTGTTCCCTGTGAGTCTGTCTCTGCGTCTTCTCCGTTGATTGTTTCCCAGGTGTGTCTCATTCCCTTGATTACCCCGTGTGTATTTAAACCCACCTGTTGTCTTTGTCTGGCGTCGGACCCTCGTCTAATGTCGTCGTGTCATTGTGCTCAGTCTGTTTTCCTCGTGCCGTCAGATGTTCCCTGTTGATCTGTTCCCTGTTGATCTGTTCCCTGTTGATCTGTTCCTTGGACATTCTCATTAAATTCTTCATTTACACCTTCATCCTGGGTCCTGCGTCTCTCCTCACCACCTCATCCATCCCACACCATGACAGTAGGATCCGACCACAGAAAAGGTGAGGAACGCAGGTGGCAGGCCCACACCCGACGGTGGAA
>NW_015118936.1:0-6718 GCF_001443285.1 Poecilia latipinna
TAATGATAAATTAAACAAACTTACAAACTTATAAAGATATTTTCACCCTGTGGTTTGTACACACCAGATTCCAAAAAAGTTGGGACACTAAACAAATTGTGAATAAAAACTGAATGCATTGATGTGGAGATGGCAAATGTCAATATTTTATTCGTAATAGAACATAGATCACAGATCAAAAGTTTAATCTGAGTAAATGTAACATTTTAAAGGAAATATTTGTTGATTCAAAATTTCACAGTGTCTACAAATCCCAAAAAAGTTGGGACAAGTAGCAATTAGTGGCTGGAAAAAGGAAATTGAACATATAACAAACAGCTTGGAAACAAATTAACACTAATTAGATCAATTGACAACATGATTGGGTATAAAGAGCTTCTTAGAGTGTCAGTGTCTCTCTGAAGCCAAGATGGCAAGAGGATCACCAATTCCACCATTGTTGCGCAGAAAGATAGTGCAGCAATACCAGAATGGTGTTGCCCAGCATAAAATAGCAAAGACTTTTAAGTTATCATCATCAACCGTGCATAACATCATCAAAAGACATAGTGAGCGAGGAGCCATTGTTATCATACTGTTGCCTGTGCACCGGAAGCATAATATGTGGCAAAAAAATGCGAAAGTGCTAAAACGGAAGTCCATGGCATATACCCCATTGGCATTGGTGTTCATTTAGAAATCAACACCAGACAGAATTGCTTTTATTTAACTCTCTGGAATAACACCAACTCTTTAGGGAAATTAACACTCATGTTGTTGAATTAGATTAAACAAGTGTTGAATTAACACTGTATTTTTAACATAAAACACCAACACTGGAAATCTAACACTTTTGAATTTGCTGTGTAGGAACAGACAATCTTCACCCACTGGGCTCGTTTAAATGTTTAGTCACCTGCTGATTGTTCATTCTTAACATCTGACCCTATACCAACGTGTGCAGACAAAATGTTTAAAGTTGATTTAAACATTGTTTAGTCTAACAAGGTCCTGTGGGAGCAATTATACACCTGCAGAGGTAACATAGGTTTCTCTTTTTAATTTCTCCACCCTGCAAGATCATGTCACCCCACACTTCCCAGCACTCATCAGTCAGGATTACTGCTTTCTGAACCAGGACTTTTTTTTTCCAAACAAAGTATGGTAAATAAACTTTTCGCTCCCTGGTGGTAAAGCCACACTGACACTGACTGTCAGGTGTTGCCTGGACATTTTTAAAGGCTTTTAAAGCCACAGTTGAGCAGTTCAGGTCAGAGGGGAAATGCAGGTTTACATGGAAATTGAGATATTCAGCTGAAACAAGTAATTTTTTCCTAGAAGAGAAAACAATGCAGCAATCAGATGCCATGTTACATTCATCTGGTGCTTGTTTACAACAGCTCAGGGGAGGATAAGGCCACCACTTACTAGGTACTATTTTGGAAATGAACAATACCATCCATTTATCCATTGTCCTATCCTTATCCTAAATCAAGTCACAGGCATATGTCGGTCCCTCCCAGGGTTTTGGGTCTGCCCTGGGGTTTCTTCCCAGGGTGCTATGTCTGGGCAAACTTCCCTTGGGAGGTTTCCATGAGGCTTACTGTGCTTACTGTTGTCTAGACTGCCCTAACTTAAAGCAGAAGAGATAGAGTTCTACTAACTTAACACTGGATGATGGAGGTCTTACACCATCTCAATGGCTGCATTCAGACACCTGAATACACATTAGTTCAGGATGTCATTCTATCATTCATGATGTATATCTTCTGACCAAAGGTGAGGCTTGGAATGTTGATAAAGCTGTTCATCAAATGCTTTGCTTGTGCCTCAGGTGTTTCCTCATCACAACAGAGCAGCATCTGGCACTTTTCAGACCTTCCCTCAGTCCTTCTATCCATCTTGTTATAACTCATGAACAAGACACAAAGATACTCAAACTCCTTTACTTGAGGAAGAGTCAGAACCTTGACCCAAAGGGACCTGTCAAACTTTTTCTGTTTGAGAACCCAGGTTCTCACACTTGGAGACAATCAACTCCATGGACAATAGTCCCTTTACCCCCACTACAACCTCAAATCCTGTCCATGTAAACCATAAACAGGGTACATGACAAACAGGAAGCCCTTGCAGTGTCTTATACCTTCTGGGAACAAGGCTTGTGCCAGGAATTCACAAATAGATCTTAATTTGGGGTTACGAACGCAGTGAATCAGTAAAAGACAATCCAGGTGTCCGATACCCCCATCTTCCTACATCTTCCACAAAATATGTGAGAGGAGGGTTACTTTCAGGAAAACATGTTATCCTTCAAACTAAATACTATGGACCAAAGTTACTGCCTGAATAAAGTATTTAAATTTTTCTGTTATCTGACGTTTTTGCAGTGGTAAACACCCCCAGTGTGAATGATCATAATGAAAGCATGACAAGACAATTTGACTGTCTTGATCATAAACACTATGTTTATGAACAAATATAGCGTTAGGTCTTTTCATTTAGATGACAAACTACCATGAATATGTGATTTTGAGGAATGAACTGTCCAATTTTAGTTTTTGTAAGTTAACTAGCAGCACTAGCTGTCCTGCATGTGTTAATATGTGAGCAGCAGAGCAACTAAAAAATCCCCTCTACCAGTAAAAATTAAGATTGCAGAGTACAGACGCTGTTTTGAAGGACAGATGTAACATGCTGAACATGGAATCATTTCTCATGTACATTGCTTTTACATTTATCATTTTTCTTGTTTTCATTTATTCTGTAACAATTGTTTCAGTAGTGAATAACTTCATTTAAAATGATCCTTCACTACATTTATTTTTGTCTACAACAGTGAAATAATTCCAAAGCACCTTCCATGTCAGAACCTTGTAATTTTTTTGTAGACTGCATGGTTGTTTATGTGTTTATTAAAATTCTCCAACTGAACTCAATGATTTCTGCCTGAGGCTATATGACACCTTATAGCTTTAAAAGAATGCCAAAAATTATTTTCCTAAAGCTTCTGTTACAACAATATTACAACACCTGTTCATGGAAGGGCAAGTTGATATGAAGCAAAAGCTCTAGGAAAGCACAGTTCTGATAGTGCCTATCCTTTTCCAGGAGGGAGGTTGCAGGGTTTTGTGGGTTTCTTTTTGAAATAAAACCTAGATGGAAAAAAAACCCCTGAATTCCGAGAAGAATCATAGACATACCATAAGGAGTATAAAGCAGTCTGAACAAGCAATGCATTGTTTGCAGTGAAAAAAATAGATAAATATCTATAATGTCAAAAATAATGAAAACTCTTGTGACGCTTATCTGTAGTCATGTTTTAAGTTATAACTTCCAGGTAATGTTTCTGTTTACCAACACGCCAGAAGGCTAAGATTACATTTACCTTGACGATAAAGTCATAAACCAAACTGAAATCCTTCAGTGGAAACAGCAAATTAAAAACATCCTCCTACAGTTTTCCTTAACTGTTCTCAGCAGGAAAGTACTTCACTTCACAGATTCAAAGAATTTATTACTAGAAGATCAGACCTGGAGTGTTTTGCTTTTACTCACACACACCCCTAATCATACACAAAATACGGGATGTTTTGTTTGTTTTAAATTGGATTATTTTTAACAGTTTGTGCCTCAGCCAACTCAACATTAAAATAGTGTTTCAGGGAACCCTAAATGTTTTGTGTTTTGTATTAAGGTGGACAACGAACACGCCTCTGTTGTGAAAATTCTGACCTGACGATTTCAGGTTGTTACATGCCTGCCAGGCTGTTTGTTTCTCTTTCCCCCCCCCCTTTGTCTCTTCACAGGTACTAGGGAAAGCTGGTGTCAATCTCCCCTGATTGATCCTCATCAACGATGGCCCAATCAGCATCCAGGGAGGCTGTATATAAGCAGCCCAGCTGGGGAGATCTGCCTGACTGGCTCTGTCACCTGACATATGTTTTGTTGCTCTTTTTGTGAAGGTTTGTGGTGGGAGTTAGAGGGCGAGGTACATTTGGGGTAGTGATGGACAAATGAAGCCTCATGAAGCAATGAACCTTTCCAACCCTTTGCTTTGCAAAAAGGTTCTTACTCGATGCTTCATTCATTGCTCTATAGTGACATCTGCTGGTGAAACTGTAACAGTCTTGTCACTCAGTTGGATCATGCTTCCAAAAATTACTAAATGCAATATTGTCACAAAGTTTTCATCAAACTCATGTTTAGTAACAGGATAATCAATGAAACCATATTTAATTGTCATATGTTTTAATTATTACAATTATTTGTAACCAATCTAATCCTGGTTTATGTTGAACGTTAGTGGTTGTGTTAGGTTTTCTTTTATGTCATAGATGGATTTGACAATAAAGACAACTGATGTTTTAATGTCTTGAGAGTGCAGTGTCTGTTGGGGCGTTCACTTTTTCTTGGATTTCTAATTGGCTCTGATCTCATATTTGGCGACATGTTGAATTTTAGTTCTGCAACAAGTTTAAATTTTTCTGCTGTGCAAGACTGATATATCTTTGCTAATCAGACTACAAATAGTGGAAATTTGCAGAAGGTGAGAAATTG
Source organism: Poecilia latipinna (assembly GCF_001443285.1). NCBI lineage: Eukaryota > Metazoa > Chordata > Actinopteri > Cyprinodontiformes > Poeciliidae > Poecilia > Poecilia latipinna. The sequence goes on from NW_015118936.1 coordinate 4,537, forward strand.
GGAGGTGGAGGGTTAATTATTGTTATCTAAGAAGAATTTTATTGAGGATCATCTCAAAGTATTCTCAGATGTCAGATTTTCCTCTTGCTGGCTCCATTTCAGTCAATCAAGTTTCAGCACGTTTCAGCAACAATGCAGTTCAAAGAGATTTACATCATAAAATCACAAAAATATAGTTATTAAAAAACAACATAATCTACAATTGAGAAAACCAGTAACAAACAATACATTTTGATGAGTGCCATCAATACACATCGAATATGTTGGTCAGTGTTCATTTTATTTGGCCACTGAAGACAAATATCCTCCTCTGATGCGTGACCAAATGGACAACAACCCATGACACAGCAAGGCTCATCGCGCTTTTATTTTGAAAACCGACACGCAAAATGAAGCAGTCACGTGACCCATGCAACGCCAGGCCTCGTTTGTTGCCAGTCACGTGGTTTTCAGCAAGACGACACAAGCCTCGAAGCAGGGCTTCATCGGCCACGCCCCCTTTTTACTCGGTACAAGCCTCGAAACCTGGCTTCAGATAGCCCATCACTAGTTTGGGGTACCCTGTACATGTCATCACGTAGGTGTTTTTCTGTTAGATACATTAGGTAAGTAGGTGGGTGCCACCCATAGACATCATATACGTAGACGCCTCATGGAGCGCTGAGTCGTACGTAAAAGCGTCCGCCATCTTCTATGTGGCAGCAGAGCGATCGGAGCTCCTTAAGTCCTGTGCTGTGTGAACTTGTTTCAACCGTTTTACGAAACAAATCTGGATTAATTCTCATTACCTTCCCCAGGTAAGGATGAAAGATCAGAATTACTTGACTTTGCAGCCAGAAAATCGCTTCTAAACAACCGGAAAATATTTCCTATGTAGCTTAATTGGCCCGAAATAACCGCTGATTGTTAGCTTAGCAGCTAACGTTTTCACACTGTTTTCTAATGAGAGAGAGCTGATGAGAAACCGCTGTTAGAGGAGAAGTTAATTAAAAACCAGAGGATTTTGTGAGGAAAGATCAGTCAGGATCAGAGCCTGAGCTGCTGTTCTTCAGTCTGTTTCCAGCTCAGCTTCACCATGTCGGTATTTAGCTATAAAGATCCTACGAGTCAGAGCCCAACATGCTGAAAATGTATTTTTCTGACCGCAGTGAAGTTAGTTTCAAGTTGGATATTCGATATTCGAGCTCCGGGGAGTAAGCGGCGTTTAGCTCAAGGTTGAACCGATTTATGAACGCTAATGTCGGCCAGCGGTTCTCCACCGCTCCCGGCCCGAGCTCCGCGGAGTAACCAATGTTTAGCTGAAAGTTGATCCGATTTCGGGACGCTACTCTCGGCCAGCGGTTCTCTATCGCTCCCGGCCGCAGCGCCGGAAGGTTCACTTAGGGACTATCAACAAATTACTGGACCTAACATTCCTGTCAAAGAAATATAATGTTTTCTTCAATAGCTTCCAGGTCATTTGACCTAATGACTCAAAATCACTTTGAAATAATTATACTAGTCTCTTTAGATGAGGCACAGACATTTGTTTTCCATTTTAAATCATTTTCCATTTTTTATTAATTTCTTTCATCAAAATTGAGTGTTTTTCTTCAATAGCTTCCAGGTCATGTGACCTAATGACTCAAAATCACTTTGAAATAATTATAATAGTCCCTTTAATTGAGGCACAGACATTTGATTTCCATTTTAAATCATTTTCCATTTTTTAGGAATTTTTTTCATCAAAATTGAGTGTTTTTCTTCAATAGCTTCCAGGTCATGTGACCTATTGACTCAAAATCTCTTTGAAATAATTCTACTAGTCTCTTTAGATGAGGCACAGTCATTTGTTTTCCATTTTAAATAATTTTCAATTTTTTATTAATTTTTTTCATCAAAATTGAGGGTTTTTATTCAATAGCTGCCAGGTCATGTGACCTAACGACTCAAAATCACTTTGAAATAATTCTAATAGTCCTTATAGATGAGGCACAGACATTTGATTTCCATTTTAAGCCATTTTCCATTTTTTATTGATTTTTTATTTCATCAAAATTGAGTGTTTTTCTTCAATAGCTTCCAGGTCATGTGACCTAATGACTCAAAATCACTTTGAAATAATTATACTAGTCTCTTTAGATGAGGCACAGACATTTGATTTCCATTTTGAGCCATTTTCCATTTTTTATTAATTTTTTTC
>NW_015118937.1:0-6684 GCF_001443285.1 Poecilia latipinna
ACACACACACACGTATTTATCTAATCTACTGTCATTTAATTTATGGCTGAATGTATTCACATGAAGAAATAAACAAACTCATATAAAAAATACCAACATTTTTATTTGTCATGTACAGTGTATTATTATATTATTTGGTACTTTTTAAATGTGTTTTTATGTATATTGTTTTTAACACTTTTAAGAAGTTCTTTGTGAACTTTTATACCTGATGTTGTACCTGAAATTTTGTGATACAATAAAATCTGTTTTTATTGTATTATAAAATAAAAAAAGCAACCTCTGCCTAATGAACATTAATTACAACTTCAGATTGGCTGAAATAAATATTCATGTGTAGAGCTTAGATAAAAAATTAGCAGAATGAGCTAATTTTGTGCATATTTTTTAGAAAAAGCAGAGATTAATATTATTAGATACTTAAAAATATGTTACAATGAAATATAAATTATTTGACTTCTTTTAATTGTATGTTCAGTGAGATCACTGAATGTTTTGAAGCCTCTACTGGTACAACTAGTTACATTTACACAATTACATTTATCTGAGTCACTTATTTGAAAAACACTACTTTTACTACTCTGTATTTTATACCTTTACTTGAGTAATTTTATTTAGAAGTATTGATATTCTTACTTGAGTAAGATTTCTGTTTCCACCCACTGAATGAAAAACAAAGACACAGACACACACTTGCAGTTTATGTTAAAGTTTCATAAGTTTTTTCTTGGAAGAAACTGATTTGGAGAAAAAATATTTTTGTCTGATTTTGTTATTTTTCATTACTTATTTGACTTATTGTCATTTCCAAAGTTTCCACTTAACTTTATATTTTGGTCTATCTGATGATGTAATATTTGATCATTTGATCTCGTAACTTGAGTAAACTTTTCACCAAATACTTGAGCAATTTCTTGGATGGCTACATTTTACTTTTACTCGAGTTTTAAAAAATACGTTAAAGTAGTGTTACTTTTACTTGAGTACAATATTTGGGTACTCTGCAACTTTACTTGACTGGTGTGACGTCACTCACACATCCGCCTTTCATATTCCGTGCTAAACGGAGCGCAGGAATAATTGAGTTGACTGATGTGACGTCATTCACACATGCGAGTTTCAAATTCCGTGCAGCAGTAAAAAATAAAGTAGAGATAGGAGTGCTTTTTGATTATATGGTGCAACAGCCTGCCATACCCTGAACCAAGCGGGACTTAAAAGCAATATTGCAGAGCGCTTTTGTGAAACTAAAGGAAGAGGACGCTAGAGATGAGCATTAAGAAGGCAGGAGGGGCGAGAATTAGACGTGTCTTTCTCCAACAGGGTTCCGACTAAATGCTGGGGTCTTAGCACCGACGAAGAGCCAGGCTTTGGGATTGGATAGCGACCATATAGCGTAACTGCACCCCCCGCCCCCCATCATCATCTCCTCTGTTGAGAATTGCGTTAAAAAAGGAAAGGCCTGAGCTTTGTCAACATTACGGGATTAATATATTTTTTTTATTTTTTGATTTTGTTCCCCCCTCCTTTAGATTAAGAGGAACGGTTGCAGGCTGGTGTATGTGTTTAGAATGGGACACGCTGAAGGTATTTGCATCTTTATTTCTCTGTTTTACCCGCATCTTTCGGCTCGGCATCAAAATCTGTGCTGCCCCTTTGCTCTTCCTCCGGAGCCACAAGCGTGTTTGGCGTATCTGCACCGTAGTTAGCCGTCCCCTCGCCTCCTCACGGGCGGGTTTCGCTTGTTTCGGACACATTTTTCGCTCCGAACCGCCAGTGATGGAGGTTTAATCACGGCAGACAATTTGATTTAAAGGGGCACAGGCAGCCATATTAGGAGTACAGCGTTAGCCAACATTAGCATCTCCTTTCATCTTTCCCATGTTTGCCCCGCATTACTGAACAACAGGAGACGCCTAGCTCTGTGTGTCTGAATATTAAAAGGCATTTAGTGGTTTCATGTTGTGATTTCGATCTCTATAAACCCCCAACATCTTCTTATTTTGATCCATTTGATGCCCGGTAGCTTGATGCTAACATCGCAGGCAGCTAAAACATCATTCAGTGAAATATGTGTATTTTTTCTGAGTGCGCAGTCGTTTTGTGATGAAACCAACACATTTATTGCCAGATGTTATGATTTACTGCATCGCTTGTGAGCGAAATGAATCCCCTGAATTGATGTTGGTGGCTTTTGACCGCTAATCGACACCGTATGGATGTTTACATTATTTACCTTTCGGTTGCTGAGGAGCCTGTGTGTGCGTCCGCACGTCAAGTCACATTGAGCGGATCAGTCACGTTACACTTTTAAACCTGATTAATCGATCTTCGTGTTAAAGCAGCTGCCGTGAGAAAGGTCTTTGTTTTGTTTGTGAAGCTGGTCTCCATGTGTTTGTGTGGATGGGATTAAATACACAAAAACAAAAGCCTGCAAAAGCTACCAGTGATCAGTGAATTAAACCTAAAATTAGATTAAATGTTTAATGTAAAAATGTAATGTTGGTTGACAGGATTAACCACTTAATGTCTGTAAGTATCTAGTATGCAAGCTTCAAAATTCACCTGTCTTTTTTAAAATTAGAGTTCAGGTTCTTACTAGAAATGATCCGATCTGCTTTTTTCTGGTTAATACAGATTCCTGGTTTTCTAGCACCTTCATTTAATCACAAATTGGTAAAGTACCCAAACATTGTTCACTACTTCAACATAATTTCACTCAAGTGAAAGTAAAAGTAAAGAAATTACTCAAAACATTTTGTAAAATGCTACTTCATTAGTGAGTTCTCAATCGTAAGATCTGATTTAATGGTTAGAATAAAAGTCATCAGGCAGACAAAAATGTAACGTTATGTATAAATTCTGCTATTTTTAAAGACTAAAATTAATACAAATAGATGGCATAGCTACAAAAAAGAAATCAAAGCAGAAGTACTACTTTCCAAATAATATTTTTCCAACATTAAGCTTATGAAACCAATATTTATAACAACATTTAATGTATTTTGGTCAAAATATGCTTGCTCTTTATATTTTCTCCAAAGAATTACCCAAGTAATTGTAATTGAGACTGTATCTAGTTACTACCCACTTCTGCATTTAAGATCAGCTACTCTTTGTTAATCCCCAGAAAACTTGCTAAGCCTGGTGGTTGCAAACATTTTTTGAAAACTTAAATAAATAAGCAATGCTTAGCCTGGTGGGGGCACAAGTAAAGCCTGGTGGCCCGCCAGGCTTACAATACACTGAGGGAAACCCTGCCTGTTGGGGGAAATTACAGTTAACATAGCAGCCCAATAAATGGAAACAAAAGAAAACACACAAAAGAGAAAGATGTGCTGCAGTTCTATGTTTCTTTCCAGCACAAACCCAAACAAATTAGCAGATTGTCCATTTCTAAGGCACGTGTTACAAATGGGTTCTGTCACAATTTTAAACTATTGTTGTTGTTTCCAAGACAACTTTCATTTACAAATGGGATCTGTCTTCAAAAGGACATTTCCAGTTAATTAATAAGCCCCCAGAGATATGATGTGCGTCTGCTTTAATAGCTGATTATTTAAAGTAACTCGCCGACTACTGGAGGTTAATGTGGTGACCGGACTCCACTTAATGTCCACCATCGGGTCACTCAGAGTCATTTCAGTTTTCTCATATTTTATGAGCCAAAATGAGGATTAAAACCAGAGTGAATGTGAGGAATGCTGTATTTTCAGATGTCATGTTATTAAACTTGAGCATTTTAATGAATATTTATCTCCATAATTCATGATAAAGCTGAAGTACAAATTTTAAAAATAATATTATGCAATAGTTTATTTATTTACAGGGGGAATAATGGAAGTTGGAGGAGGTGAAATGGTGCAGCGAGTTTAGAAACTGGTGAAAGGCGAAACCTTCAGCCATTAATTTGAATGGAGACAAAAAATAAAATGCTGAAAAATCTACCAAATATCAATCAAGTTTGAAATTTAATAAATTAAAGACAGCTCTGAAAAGCCCACTGCACTGAACCCCATAGAAAACCTCCTGATTTTTCCACCAAACATTGATTTCTGAGTTAAAACATTAGTATTACTGTTTCTAAATGAATATCAACTTGTTTTCTTTGCATTATTTGAGGTCTGAAAGCTCTGCATCTTTTTCATTATTTTGACCATTTCTCATTTTCTCCAAATAAATAATAAATTTTGGTTGGAATTTCAGAGGCATCTTGTCAGTAGTTCATAGAATAAAAGAACAAAGTTAATTTTACCCAAACATAAACCTATAGAAAGTAAAATCAGAGAAACTGATCATTTAAGTGGTCTCTTTATTTTTTCAGAGCTCTATATAATTTTTTTCCCCAAGCAGATTTTTTAAAGCATTTTATTTTTGTGCCTTTATTAAAATTAACAGCAAGAAACCTGTCATTTCGTAATCAATTGAGCTACTTGTTATGTAATTTGTTCTATCTAAGGTTTAAGGCATTAATTTACTTCCTGGCTTTCTTTTTATGTTAATTGACGTTCAGTGCCCTCATAGCACCAATTGGGTTTTCTATGGTCTGATTCAGATCTTCACTGATTCAGATGTTTTGTCAAAAAAAGAAAGTGCTGAAAAAATGTAAAAATGCAAAACATTTTTCAATTTATGATTCAAATCACATGTCTCAATTTTTAATAAAACTCAAAAGAAGACTATCTAAGCAGCTGCTGGTTTATTCTTTTAGGAGGAAAACAATAAGACTTATTAGTTTTGATGGATCTAAAGGGGCAATTTCATATAAAGTTGACTTTTTTGCGCCTTACATTAAATGTTATTTCCTCATCAAAACATACCTGGAGTGTTGCTCTGTATCTTTCATGCATGTTTTAGAAATCGTTTAATCTCCATGGCAACCATTCAGCTGTGCAAAACGCCTGGGTGGACCTAGCTCCGCCTTCGAGACGCAGTTCCTCCTCAGAGCAGCAGTTTCTTAGCTTCAGAGCTTCCGCCTCACAGAGTGACTCCTTCATACTAGCCAGCGGCAATTAGCATCTGCTGCTCTCGTTGTACAAGTTTATTCTCAGTGTAACGCTGGTAAAAACTTTGTTAAAGGGTTAATAGAGGAGTGATGTTGCGATGACTTCCTGAAAGTGGAGTTTTAGAACGAGCAGGAGTTTTTAAAGAGACAGAGGCCCAATTTACAGGCGCTAAATTACCATATCTAATTTCCTTTAAGTCATATTTGATATATGTAGCCTTTTTATAACTACTGAAGGCAACATAGTTAATTACTTGTGGTATAAAGTGACACTGTGTGCCTGGAAAACACATAATACTACCACTTTAATAAATACGGGAAAAAAATCTGAACGGTTCAAGGGGAAACTTTCGTCTCCTATTTCTGGCAGATAGATTTGTGCATCTCTCGTTCACATATCTTTTCTGACTTCACATCCCAGTTGAACATGTTTTGGTTGCAAGTTGGAATACCAGTGGGATTTAGTGACTCTTGTGGCGCTAACTACATTTAGATGTACCAGCCAACGCTGACGGGTTCCTCTCAATCTTGGTTATTTTGATTTTATTTATTTCTAAAGCTTAACGTTATCACCTAAAGACAACTGATGCAGAAAACTGTTTTCATCAAAAAAAAAAAAGAGTTTATTACACATATAAAGAATTACTAGAACATTTACAACTTCTGATGGAACAAGTGAAATGCATAAAACAGATGTCCAAATAAAAAACTTCAATGTTCCCAGTGATTCAGTTTAGTAAAAAAGTGTCGTGTTACATCCAGCAATAATTTATTTAATAACTGAACTTGGACTGAGAATGCTGATTTTCTTCACCTTTTGACTCTACAGTTCCCACTTACCTCAGCGTTTGTTATCACACATTCATTATTATATTTTTGTATTAACTTGGGCCCGTCATTCACTTAAATATTGTTTTAATAAAGGAAAAATTAAGAAATGATCAAAACTCACCAGGTGATATTTTTGAAGAATTGGTCAGTGATTCCACTTCGCTCGTTTCTCATCAAATATGTTTAAGGTTTGATTATATAATATCATTAATGGCTTTATGACATATTGACCCCAAATCATAGAGCATTATGACATTTATGATAATTGTTGTACAAACATTTTATCTTCTTTGGTAAATAAACGGGGACTTATCGAATGGAAACACTTTTTAACATGAGCATAAAACTTGGTTTAAAGTGGTGTTCCTGTTCTGCATTTCAGTGATTACAGATTTTAGTCACTGAGAAAGTTCAGAGAGAGAGGTAGTGTCTAAATATTCAATAATAATATCACAAATGCATGTTTTCCTAATGTCATGCCCTGATTATTTTTATTTGGCATTTTGTGGCGGTTTTATAGTTTTATCCATGTACTTTTGCATTTATACACATGAAAACGCTCATTACTTCATCATCTTGAGATAATGTCAGAAAATCCAATAAATATTTGATTCAGTCTTTGAACACAAACCATTTAGTCGAGTATAGTTGGAAATAACTTTTGAAGAGTTTAATCTAATGCTTCAAAATCAGTTCAACTGTTCCAGTTCTCAGAAAACCAGTGGTAACTCGTTGTCCTCAGGGATAAACTGCTGTTAGGGTCACAAGCCAGTTACTTTTCATTTCTCTCAGGGTTTCCCCCATAAAACTTGCTAAGCCCGGTGGTCGGGGCATCAAGGCGGTCCACC
>NW_015118938.1:0-6674 GCF_001443285.1 Poecilia latipinna
ATAGATCCATGCTGGTCTAACATACATATCTTAAAGTATTGTCAAGTATATCATAGGAATATACATGAACTGAGTCAACATTAAAATGTAATGGCTAAATCCCAGGTGAGTGAAATTCAATCCGAGTCCGACGAATATAAGCTTCGCACATTTTGTTCTCACTCATGGTTCAAAATAAAAAAAAAACATGAAGAAAGTTGGTAATTCTTTATTTTTAAAAATAAATTCAATTTTCATTCTAAGGATTTTACACTCAAAAATTCAGACAAGTAATAATTTTATGTAAGCAAAACATGAAAAGTCACACGAAATATGTATTCTTCCCACAATGCATTGTGAGATCTGATTCAGCGCTGTGGGAATACTCACTGCCTCTCTCTGGGACACGTTGCTATGGTAATTAATGATCTGCACCTGGGCTGGCTCTCTCTGTCAGACAAGATGCTGGTTTCTATACTTGTGAGACACCCAGCGTCGTTCTCAGGGCCCTTACAAAAAACCATAAGCCCTAGGAAAATTTTGAAAACATTTTACGGGAGCAGGCATGTGTATCTATATCATGACCAACTTTGAGATCAATAGGCTGATATTCGTGCCTGTGAGGGGGAGTTAAAAAGAGTTTTGGAGTCAGACCTCCACTGTGCTGTGTGTGTGTTTCAGAGAGAAATCTTAGTGATTCTGTGAGACACTCAGTCTAAACTTTTCTCGTTTTTCTCAATTTATGTCACCATTTTTACACAGAACCCCAATAAAAATAGCCCGGATGCCGGGATCAAGCCGCACGTTTTGATACCTTTTTTTGTGGGGTTTCTTGCAGCGGTACGAGCCGCATTAACGGTGACGGAAGAATAATAAATAATAAAGAGACATTCTATTGGGTGTAGAACAATCGGTGCCTGCCGTGCATTGCTATGGGCAGGCCCCAATAAAATAATGCACCAAATGAGTGAGTGTGCAGTTATTAAAAACAGTTATGCATGAATATTAGGGCTGCCACCTTTCAGAAATCCAAATAAGGGACGCCCCCTCACGGCGTGTCGCCCGACTCTCATGGGGTGGGACGTCCGCTGCAGTGATGGATAATATTTCATGGCAATGTTTTTGTTTTTAAAAAGTGATCCAGAGAGCAACCGTTCATACATAGAGTACTCCAAAACTGTTCTCCAGTCAGAGCATATCTTAAACATGTTTAATTAAGCAAGTGTAAAATGTAAACGGCTCAAGTACTGAGCGACTGATCATAACACCTGATTTAATATTCAAAATGTGTCCTCAGACAGCCAAAAGTACAAGTTATGTGAAAATTCTAGTATTGTAAAGAATATTAATAAAATATTTATACATATAAGGAGATAGATTTGGAGGCTGGTTCTAGGACAAATTTACCACTAGGGGTAGTCGGTGCTTTTTCATGGGGACACTTAAAAAAATGAAACAAAAAAACAGAGCAATATTTCATCATTTGATATATGAAGTGAGCCAAAAAGCCACTTGTGTCTCCAGAGATCCAGGCTGCAGATCCCTGGCAGATGGAAAGTCTGATTCTACACAGCAGCTAAAGGTGCAGCACTATAATTTTTAATTCAATGTTAAAGTAAAATTGTGAAGGTTAAAAAATCCACCACTGAGCATTAACAAAAGACATTTATTTAGCATAATTTCTTCTGTACCCCGTTGGCCCCCATCTAGATCCGCCCCTGGGCTGCAGGTCTGTGTCTGACATTAATTATACAGTAAATGACCACTGAACACTGAATTCATAAAAGATGTCAACATTTCTTAATAAAACAAACAGAAAGCTCTAACAAACCTTTTAAAAGTAGGAAATATTTATGTATTCACTGTTAATCTCTCGGTATGATTTGTTCTCTAAATCACCATTTGTATTATGATACATTAAATAAGCAAATAATCAACTCCTAACAGTCGACTAAAAGCACAATAAGAAGCTGAATAATAAAATGTTCTCCCATATCAGCCTCCGGAGATGACTGAGGGATGAAGAGATGCTGATTTCTGGTTCTGTAGGTTCTGATGGGTCTGCAGTTCCTCTCCTGATCCATTCTGTCTATCATACAGCAGCACCGCGCCACGATGGACACTTTTTTTGATCTTGATTGCCTGTATTCATCCTCACTAACATTATTTACTCTGGGATTTGCGTCTTCCCTCTCACGTCTGTATCTTTACGAGGTTTTGGTTCTAAGGACGGTGGCGTATCGGGCTGAGGACGTTTTAAAAAGACGGGTTGATAGCAGCTCACTGCGGCTGCGTAGTGTCCGTCTCTAGGCAACAGCATCGGTCCGTAGCGTTCTGGGGTCCTTTTTACGTCCCGCCACAACAATTTAGCTGACCTTAATATTTCCTGTTTTAATTTGGTCATTGTTGTTACACTTAGTGTTGATATGTGTGTGATAGGCGAGTCTATCGGTCAGTTATAGAAATACGGAACAAATCGCGTCCCGTAGCAACATTTAACAGCCAAACATGGGACAGTCCGTATTTAAGGGACGGAGGCAACATGTGAGGCAAAAACTTTAAAGGAACCGTTTTACTTTGGGCCGGTTGTTTGTAGCGATGAGTTTTCCCTCCAGTCTGCTGGTTCTGGTTCTGCGGGTCGGACCGGACTCCTCCCAGGTCATCCCCATGTGTTGGTCGTCCCAGCAGGGCGGGATGAGCGCAGAGGCGGCGGACCGGGTCGCCGCGGTGACCGGCAGCCGGCCCGGCACGCCGCTGCAGGTGTCCTGGTTCGAGTTCTTGCTGGACGGCGGCCTGCTGGAGACACACCTGCAGAAAGCCAGCCCAGGTCAGTGCTCCGCGCCGCAGCGGCCCGGTTCTGGTTCTGCCGGGTCCGAGGCTCACGCTCGGCGCCGTGTCCCGTCCAACAGACCCGGCGCCGGTCCAGCTCATCGTCCAGTTCCTGGAGCAGGCCTCCAAGCCGTCGGTGAACGAACAGAACCAGGTGCAGCCGCCGGCAGACAACCGCAGGAACCGGACCCTGAAGCTGCTGGCGCTGAAAGTCGCCGCTCACATGAAGTGGGACCTGGACAGCCTGGAGAGAGGGTACGTGCTGGTTCTGGTTCTGGGGCCGGTTCTGGTCTGGTTCTGGCTGACGGCCTGCGGTTCTGTTCCTCCTGGCCAGGCTGACCATCCCGGTGGTCAACATGCTGCTGAACGAGCTGCTGTGCGTCAGCAAGGTTCCGGCCGGCGTGAAGCACGTGGAGCTGGACCTGTCCACCCTGCCGCCCACCACCGCCATGGCCGTCATCATCTACAACCGCTGGTGAGGAGAAACGCATGGCGCATCGCTAAACTCCCGCATATTGATGACATTCGGACTGAATATGACCGCAAGCTTTTAAAGATATTTGTAACTTTATCACGTTTCTTAACCATGTCAGCCCTAAAACGGTGGGTTTCATTTCACAGATGAAGTGAAATAAATACGGTTTTTACTCCTTTATTGAGACAGGAGTCGAACGTTTTACAGTCGGTGTCTGATGAAAATGCTCTCTGCTAATGGTTTGAAATTATTTTAACACCATAATAGCTTAAAGAATTACAAAACAGAGGCCCGTTATGTAGGACATTTTATATCACGCTGTTTAGTCTATTAATGCAGGAGGGGAGCTAAGAGTGAAATAACTTTTTTTTACATAATCACACATGTTCTCTGAACTGCTGGTACGAGTTTCATATCAACAGGATACTATTTGGTAGATTGGAGTAATTTTACCTCAAATAGGAGTGGCTTTTATTAGTACTTCACAAAAATATGTTTTCATGAGCTTTGTTATTTTGGATATAAAGGGCCCGGCCATTAGCCCCGGCCCCTGGGGCATTAGCCCCGGCCCCTGGGGCATTAGCCCCGGCCCCTGGGGCATTAGCCCCACTCCCAGGCCCGATTTAAGGGGCCCGGCCATTAGCCCCGCCCCCTGGCCCGGACATTAGCCCCGCCCCCTGGCCCGATTTAAGGGGCCCGGCCATTAGCCCCGTTTCTAAGTGTCTGACTGATGATGACGTTTGGATGGTTGGTGACATGTTTTACCCAGAATACACTTGGAGACAATCGGCGATCAACTTGTAAATTTGTGTGTCATAAAGTTAAATGTAAGAGTGAAAATAAAGCCAGTCATGTAGCACAACGTTTTATTCAATATTTTACACCCACTATGTCTTGTAAAGGTTTTAGCAGCCAGGAGTAAACAATGGCTGGAGCAGCCTGCTATATAATCTACTGGGGGGCCCCATTGTATAGTCTCCATACACTCAACAGGAGAGGGCCCACCTTCTCCAGCTCTCATCAGACGTGATACAGACTTGGATCTCTAAAGTCATATTCTGCCTCCTATCCGGGCCCGCCCATAGCTCCGCCCCTGCCCGCTGCAGGGCATGTGTGTCGGACGTCTGTCGTGGTTCCAGATGAAATGTGTGCTGTTCTGGTGCAGGGCCATCAGGACCATCGTTTTGAGCAGCTTTCCAGAGAAGCAGAACAAACCAGGACCTCATCAGATGAACATGTAAGTGCCGCCGCGCCGCTTCCTGTCACTCAGTGACGGTTTGTTTTTGCTGGTAGAACCGATGAACAAAACCCTTCAGCTGCAGCGTGTTTGGTTAGATGATGCGTTCACTGACACTTAGAGAATCTGAGTAAAGCAGCAGATCATTTATAGTGATGCTGTTCACTTCAGGAACATTTGAATCTGCAGCTGATTGGCTCCCTGGTAACGACTTAGTAATTAAACTCATCTCTTACTGCAGCAGCTAAACCTCAGAGTATCAGGACCACAATAAGATATTTGTTTTAGTTTTTAAATTATGACAATAAATCATATTGACACATAAAAGATGTGAAACGTTTGGTCCATCCAGGTCTGAAAGAACCAAATCCTGATGGTGATTTGATGCTGATCTGGTGAAAGATGAAATTCTTCCTTAGTTTTAAAACCAAACTTCAAGGTTCTCAGCATTCCTCGTTTTAATTACATTTTTTTGTGAAGTTCTCCTAAGAATAAAACTTTATTTATTTGAGAATGGCTAAATGCGGATTGTCAAAAGTCTAAAGAAGCAAAGCAGCAACGAAGCCAAAACTGCCCAGTAAACTGAAACGTTTTAATCTGAGATGAAACCAACCCATAAATCTGTTCTGCCTCTCGCTGGCAGCTTCAGCCTCACCTGTAAATCCATCCGTTAATCACCAGTTATTAACCATTTAGTCCAGAGTTAATTAACCTTAGTAATTGACATGTTAGGCACTGAACGGTCAAAGGTTCACTGAAAGCTTTAGCCAAGAAAATGTTTTTCTTATTTTAAAATGAATGATGTGCATTTTTAGTTTATTTTTAATGTTTAAAACTAATTGAAGTGATTAAAAGAACACAAATTTTGATCCGATTGTCAGAATAATGAACAGATGAACTGATTTCTTAAAATGATTTCAGTGTGAAGTTCTGCTGCTCTAATAAGACATGAGTTTGTTTATTATGATGCTGAACATGAGGCTGAAACGCTGCCCCCTGCAGGCTGAGCGTGGTGCAGCAGGAGAAGGAGCTGATGGAGAACATCCTGGCGGTGGTGAGTAGCCGGTGATGAGTGTGTGGGTCTGCTGGCTGCAGCTCAGGCTGTCTCCTGTCAGCTGAAGGAGCAGGCGGCCGACTCGGTCAGCGTCCTGGACGCCGCGCTGCGCCTCAAGAAGGACTTCTACGTCCACACGCTGCGGACGCTGGACCTGCTGGGCTCCGACGCCGCCGCCGCCAACGGAGAGACCGAGTCCTCCACCGCCGGCCTGCGGATCAGCGCCGACGAGCTGCACTGCCAGGTGAGCGACGGCCCGGCTGCCGCCGCTCCAGCCGGGGGGCTGGGTTGACCTCTGACCTCTGTTCCAGGTGCACTACGACCTGGGAGCCATCTTCTTCCAGCGGGGCTGCACGGACCAGCCGGCCTATCAGAAGGCCCGGGACCACTTCAGGATGACCAAGGAGCTCCTGAAGAAGGTAGGCCGCCGCACAGAGGTCAGTTCTCCAGAACCGGAACCAGAACCTGTCTCTGTCCCAGCTGGACCAGGCCGTCCACGTCCACCTGGACGAGAAGCGCCTGGCCGGCTACTGGAACGCCTGCAAGGCTCTGACCGGCGACTGCGACCCGGCCGACACGCACACGACCCGCTACGACCAGATCCACAGCCTGATCCGGAACCAGGACTACCAGGTGGGTTCTGCCGGGCCGGGCCGGGCCGGGCCAGGCCGGGACTCAGTCTGAACTGTTCTGCTTCCAGGCCGTGGTGGAGGCCTTCATCAGGGACAACGCTGCCCGCAGCTTACCGACCCACTTCAGGCGCTCGGTTCTGAGGGAGCTGCTGTATCGGGCCCAGCAGGGGTGAGTTCAGAACCGACCCAACTCTTCCTCTGCCCGCCTGGCAGACAGAACCATCTGCTCCAGACCTGGAGGAATTCCAAACATTCAGAACCACTTGTTCTGCTAGGTTTGGGTTCTAACCGGGCCATCAGGTTCAGAATCAAAGGCTCTGTGGGTTTCCCTCACCGTTTGTCTACATGTGATCACATCTGGGTCACACCGAGGTCCGGTCCAGTCCGGTCCTGGTCCTGGTCCGATCCTGGTCCTTGTCTGGTCCTGGTCCCGGTCCTGGTCCAGTCCTTGCCCTGGTCCTGGTCCGA
>NW_015118939.1:0-6671 GCF_001443285.1 Poecilia latipinna
GCACACACATATTTATTTATTTATTTTTTAAATAAAAAAAGTATACCATTCAAGAGACAATGACAAATTGCAAAACATTAGCCTCCTTTAAGTTTTAGAGTTAGTTGGATTAAAACATGATGCTAAAAAGAATTTTGAATTCCAAAATATTTCTGGACTTTCATTTTCAGATAAGTTTTTTTTTTTTTTTTAATCTCAATTCTTTTAACGTATACGAAGCTGAAAAAGAGAAAATTATGTTGCTCAATCTCACTCATGTAGATTCAACTTTAGCTCTTTTCTTATGTTCTTCAGAAAAGACGAAGAAGTGGATGGGTTCGTCTCACCTCCAATGGCAATCAAGCATACAGAACTTAAAAATGACAGGATAGAAAGTGAGAAACACTACTGAATGGTGGTATTGTCATTAAACTGTCTGTTTATTGTCATAAAAATACAACCACTTCCTGACTGATTTATGTTTTAGAAACCGTCAAAATGAATAAGAGAAATCCAAGTCCAGATTTTTGTTTTAAAATGCACAATTCTCTGGGCTAAAGTGTGACAAATCCATTTGATCCGTTTTCTTTGTTTTCAATCATAAACTTAACAATATTGCGTCTGTTTGTTGAGGTTTGTGACCTTCATGAGGAGAAGAGGAGATTTTTGCGAGGGTTTTGCCATGATATATCCTAAGCTTTCACTGTTAATCATGTTGGTCGCAAAAAGATTTGACATTAACATATTTTCTCCTTTTTATTTTGTCAAGACTTTATGATTAACTACTGAGGCTTAAAGTCCTGCTGTGCAGCTATTCAACAATTGTTACTGCCGTTTTTGTTTATCTACAGCTATAGTATAGTATAGAAGTCTTCTTATTGTCACTCAGCACTGAACTTCTTCAGGATTTATAATACTTCACACTGGACAACCTTTATTCTGAGTCTCTCCACTCAGAATAAAGACCTGGATTTTATTAAATCCAGGTCTCGCAACGGACCTGGATTTAATAAAACGCAGAAGTTACTTTAATCTGTCCGCAGATTAAAGTACCCACAATGAAAAATTATTTTACACTCCTACGCTAAAAGAATTGATTCCAGCTGCACTCCACGCATTGTGAAGGTCCTCCAAACTCTTTGCTCCATAGTTTTCTCAATGCTGGAGTCCCTGTTGCTTTTTATAACACAATTCTACCTTCCGCTAAACTTTCTGTTTATATGCTTGGTTGGAGCAATCTGCATACAACCAGCTTCCTTAGCAGAAACCTTTAGTGATTTTTTTTTTTTTTGGAGGCTGCTGGTAGACATCTGATGGACAGCTGTCAAGTCTTCAGTCTTCGCCATGATTTTATAAGCTTTAACGTGGCAACATTTTCATATTTCCATGTTCATTTTTTTTAAATTGTTCATCTGTTACATTTTCATTTCTAACGAGCTGAACTTTGGGTTTCTACTAGCCAAAGTCATGAAAACTAAACAAATTACTAATTTGAATTAACTTTGATATCATTCAAATGTACAGCTGTTAACCTGTTAGGCTGAACGGTTTGTGCATTTTAATGCCACATTCACTTTTGCTCTTTTTCAATTTCTGTGGCAATTTTTTTGCGCATTTTATGCATGAGCCATAATGTTATGTCAACAAGTGAACGCAGAAGGCTTCTTGGCACAGCACATTGAAATGTTTTAATAAATGTGCATGAAGCACAAGGAACCCTAAGAAAGTAGCAATTGCTGCAAAACTTTTACTCACCCCTTTGATTTACAGGGGTCAAAATGAGAGCTTTATATTGTAAAAGTCTAATTTGTTACTTAACTGTTGAATAATCAAAATGTGCTTGCAATATATATAGCCCCTTCTGAAAGACAGCTAAACTCACTTCTGTGTCTGTTCCATGCAAAAATGCGTCTCCTGTTTGCTTTAAGATATCAAACAGAAGCTGCTCCATGACTCGGTTTCAAAGTTGCGGCGTCTCCTAATCTCCCCGATACGGATCCAGGACTGCTTTCTCCTCTGTGCTGCCGTGGTCTGCAGCCTCTCTCCGCCGGCCTGAAAACAAACGGCCTAAGAAAATATCCGGGATGAGAAGAAGGCAGAAGGAGGAAGATGAGAGCCGTCTGTCGGCCACGCAGGGCCTGTTTTTGAATTTCTGATCAAAAGTTGCGGCGGAGACCACCGCCGAATCCCGGCCTCCCAAACATCTGCTGTCATACCATTCTGAATTATTTATTTGTTGATCCTTCTGAATGCATGTATCCGTCCTTTCTCCCCCCCCACCCCTCTTGAGTCCATTTGAAAGAGTTTGCATGCGTGCATGCGGGCCGTCGCATTCTTAGAAAAATGAAACTCTTCAATCAACAACAACAAAATGATCTGCTGGTTTGTGGATTCCCTGCAAGCTCCAAATGGATTCAGATGGAAAACACACACACCCAACTGCCAGCTGCACTTATTCTAACAGCGGGCAGCGATATTTCTGCCATAGACATGGCAGAAACGCAGCTCTTATTTTAGCTCCAACACAATCACTAAGTGGCACATCTCATTAGAATGATTTAGGCAAAGTAAAAATGATATTACGATAATTCCACAAATGCTATCAGCGGGTTCATCCTCCCAAATGATCATTTAAGTCCTGCTTGTAATAGCAATGAGACTGTTACTGGGGTTATTCATTTCAGACTGTGTTAAGCACAGCACGCGCTGCCATTAGAGCTCAGTACCCGTACGTTTATGTTCACTGAAATGAGATTCTGGGAGGAAATAGATGCACTGATGAGCCTCTGTAGCTGCAGCTCTAAATGAAAGAGACTCAAAAGTTTGATGAGGACAAAGTTACAGCCAGTGTGTTGCTACCGAGGTTTCCCACGCAGACAGCAGCCAGTATGATGTGATTGTGCTAATTGGATCAGACCTATTGTTGCTTGTGGGCCAACACCTCTTTCTTTACCTCCTTTACAGCTCACTTACAGCAGCTTCTTTACGGAGGTGTTGAACTTTTAACCACAACTCTTTTTCTGACTCAGGCAGGTATATAGAGCAGAGGATTTCAGATGGCACACCTTGATAATTTATGCAATTGATTTGATTGATTTTGTAAATTATTTGCCCTATGTCGAGCAAAGGATCAAATGGGAATATAGCAAGTAGAGCATATGGCTGAAACATGATATTTGCATATGCTTTAGTAGAAACCAAAACATTATTTTTAACTGTTTGACAATACATCATACATAAAATTGTCTGTTCGGTTAAGTTTAGGATTACAGATTAACAGATTTAACCCAGTCAGCCTTTCACATATACATCTGACTGAGGACATTTCTCACAGTATAATATTGACTTAATTGTCTGTAAACCACTCTATAACTTCTTAGTGTCACTGTCTCATTGTAAGAATCATTTATGCCCAGGCTTTAACTTCCTGGCTGATGTCCAGTATTTCCACGTAATGATTTTCTTCATGATTTCTTTTGGTTATTAAAGAGTTAAAGCGACTGGGGTCTAACTTCAAGGTGTTAAATTACAAAGTCAAGTTTCTTTTAAGTCATATTTGACATTTAAAACATTACCAACTGAAGGTGACATAGTTACTTAATTGGGCTACAAATGTGGCTGGAAAACACATAATACTGGCCCTTAAAACAGATTTTTATTTCTGACTTCATAAAGTAAAATTACTGACAGAAACAATGAACACTAATATTTTTAAGACTTTTGATATGACATAATAGGTTATTTGGCACGGTCCTTTAAATGATGCCGTCTAAACTGAGATAAGGTGCATAGAAAAAAAACATATTTATAACATCTCAAGCTTTGAAGGTTAAATATACCAACTCTTTTCTTTTTAAAGTACCCAATTACTTTAAACGTCTGTAAGGTTACAGTTTCATCTAGCCCCCAAATAAAGTGCCAGTTAATGACTCCAGGGAGAACTGTGCTTAATTCACGTTCATCACTTAAACAGGCCCAGTTAGGTTCAACTTTCCCAACAGAAGTCACTCATTATCCTCATCATTTGAACTCATTAGTGCACCACTCTGTAAATCACCAGTTGATACAGCAGGTTTATACAATGCTGTGCTCTTTTGTTAGACAAAACCGCATCACAGAATCAGGTGAGGAGTGAATGAAGTAGGACCTTTTTAGTAATGGAGGATACAGATAAAAATACAGCATAAAATATAAAAAATATAAAATCTTTGAACAATAAAAAAGTATTTATTTAGTAAAAGTCAATAGCAAACAAGGTAAAAGTGAAAAGTGATCATCAGTTTGGTTTCTGTACATGCATTACTGCTATTCAAAAAACAAAAAAAAACTTGTTGAAGTAATTTCACATACATTTAATGAGGTTCATTGCTCACCTGATGATATATGTAACATTGTAAGACCCCACTAGGTTTTGTGACCCATTTGGCTTTCCATGTTTCCACAACAATTTTCCCTCTGGCGACTAAAGAACAAGCAGCGTGTCATTATTAGCAACCATTCTGACAATGCTTTGATTGAATCTCCAGTGGATTTCCTGTCATATCACTCAACAAAAGCATCAAAGTAGCTGAGCACGCTCTCTTCAAATAACATATTTACCGTCTGATTGCATTATTCGGACTGTGACATCTATACCATGATGGTCTTCAACAAAGGTGGGATGGCTAGATCGTGGAATAGGTGGAATGTTAGGAAGGCCAACATAATCTGCTTTCGAGATGACAGAGCTGAGTGAGTTGGGCCATTGGGGAAGCAGGAGATCTTCTTGCTCACAAAACAGAAAAACTATTTAATTTGCATACTCGATTAGAAGATTTGAAGCGCGTCAACAGGTTCAAACTCTCTGGCAGGAAGCAGAAAAGAGCCGAAAAAAAGATGGTGAAACTTCTGCAGTCTGACCTGAAGTAAATGATCTCCACTTTCCCAGTTTTTCAAAGAGGTTTTGTGAAATTCACGGCCAGTCTTTGCAAAAATAAAACAACTTTAACTCCCTTCATTCAGGAGGAAATTAAAAGACCAGCTGCCAGAGAATCCTATTCCTAATGAGCAGCATGGAGAGAGTAAACTTCTGCATGTGCTGCAGCCCAGGAGAGTTGGACTCAGTGTACACGCATGAAGTGTGATTACATTAAGGCTTTGCAAACAAATAGATTTCCTCTGCTGCTCTCTGCCGCTCTGTCAGCTGCACAAAAAATATAAGAGCATCTCTGATGGCACAAAGTAAAAGCTGTGCGGCTGGAGGAGGCGGAGGCGGCGGGGAGTTAAGGCATCTCTAACAACTTCCTGTAATTGCGATTTATTGAGAAGGAAGCGGAGGGTAAAGATTTTGAAATTATAAGCTATTATGTGCCAGAGAGAGTAAGCGAGGTGGGGGGGCTGGTGACATAAAATACAGCTGACAAGCCAAGGCAAATTAGCCCAGGACTATTACAAAAATCACTTAATTGCTGGCAATTCTGTCAGGTCAATTGACTCTAATTGGAAAAAAAAAGAGATGGAATAACAAAAAAAGGATATTATGGCAGAAAGAGGCGAGTGCGTTGAATGAGGTGAGTGTTCAGGAAGCGGGCGGTGATTGGAGATTACATTGATGCAGCTCTTCCTCTCCTCGCCTCTGCATCTGAAGTGATGTAACTCGCTGACACCATCGAGCCCGGAGCCGAAGGAGGTGAAAATATCATTTCACCTGCTGAACCGTCGCAGCAGGCCATCATCACTGCCCTAAAAACTGCAGTCATTCAAAAGAAAGAAGAAAAAAAAAAAAAACTTTTTTCAAGGTTTCACACATCTGGAGTTCGTAAGAAAACGAAATGCTTCTTACCAGATAAATACTACATTAGTAAGTCCATGTCTGATGCCGTGTCTCTCATCTGAAAAAAAACTTGTGAAATGCTCCCTTTGAAGTGGAGGTGAGTCTCTGCCACAAGCAGAGTTCAAGAGTTTTTGGCGTTCTGTTCGAGGACGAATGAAGCAGAATATTTACAGACAAATCAAAGGTTCAGAATTTAGGACTTTCCTCTGGTCTGTTGTGGTGAAGAAGGAGCCAAACAGAAAGAAAAAAAAATGCATATCCAACTACAGACACCTGACATATGGACAATGACATCTGAAGACATTTTTATTTTATTCTAGATGCTTAATTTGAGTATATCAGAAGGCAGGATCTATGTGAGCAGCAGGTCTCAGTGTGTGGTGCATTTAGAGATGGACTTTGCTCTTAACGATACTTGAGATACTGCTGCCCTTCATTAATCTCAAACCAGTTTGCCCAATCTCAACCAATTGGGGTTGACTTATTGAAGTGTTTCTGTAAATTGTCTCTTTGTACGCAAATCCATAATCCAACATAGAGAGGTCTGACAG
Source organism: Poecilia latipinna (assembly GCF_001443285.1). Lineage (NCBI taxonomy): Eukaryota > Metazoa > Chordata > Actinopteri > Cyprinodontiformes > Poeciliidae > Poecilia > Poecilia latipinna. Next base: position 6,343 of record NW_015118939.1, read on the forward strand.
GTTCCCAGCTGGTTCCATGCTGCACCTCCTGCTGTGGAAAAACCAGACTGGTTCTTTAGGCTCATTAGTAGATTTTAAGTCATTTGTATTGGTTTATGAAACTATTAATGCTATATTAAACAGATTAGCTTTATTTCTTCAGACCTTCCTCGTCTCTCATTTACTCCAGAAAGGGTCTTCTTCAGAAAACGAAGGCATCATTTGGCAATAAGGCCTTAATAATTTGAACAGCCTACCTGAAGACAGCAAAATGTTTTTTTATCCCCCCCCCCCCCCCCCCAAAAAAAAAAACTTTCTTTTTTTTTTTTTTTTTTTTTTGTGGGTTTTCT
>NW_015118940.1:0-6632 GCF_001443285.1 Poecilia latipinna
TGCTGGTAGTAATGAATGAAACCATACAAGCACGATGTTAGTGTGTGTTTTTGGAAATTATATCAAGTTTACACTTTTGTACATAATGTTATACTGGCACTTTGGACAATCTATAGGTTACATCTTATAGTTTAATATTTCTCAACTGACAAAAAAAAAAAAAAAAAACAAACTTTGCCCCCAGGGGAAAATGTGTCAATAGGTCATTTTTACATTTTATTCTTGGGTTAACCAGGACATATTGAATATAGTAAAATAGAACAATTAAAAAAGTTACATTCATTTCATGTTAAAATGCAAATATATGAACAAATGCCTCAGCAATGCAATGACAGTGGCCTATCAAAGCTGGATAAGTCAAATGTTAAGAATGCCTATGGTTAAGGGTGGTTAGGGGTAAAATAGCAGCTGGATGATTCAATATGGATAATAAAATGACAATGTGCCTACAATCAAGCAGAAAAAACTTCATTTTGTCATGCAACATGCTTTGCATTCATTCCAGACAGCTCTTTCAGGAAAAATGAAAAGTATTAAAATGTGTTCAAGCTTCTGAATAAACCAAACTAACTCCCTCGTTGCAAAACATGAGCTATATTTTGAACAAACCGATTCAAGTTATAACAATAAATCTATCTATTGACACCTGATTATGAAAACAAGATTCTTTTTTACAACTTAAGATTAAAAGTCTCACTTACAGTACAAGGGTCTATGACCTGCAAAACATTCTGCCAAAATCTGACATTTATCACTTTGGTTCACTAAATTCATCAACTGTTAAACATTTTTAAACCTCATCTCTTCAAAGACTTTTGTCAAAGTCTTTGATAAACTATTTCAAAGTAAAGTGAATAAATTATTTCCAAACTGACTCAATTCTAACAATTCTAACTGTGAATTTTAAATAGGAAAAAACTTTGATGCAAAAGGGTTAATTAATAAAGGAACTTATCTGTGTTTTACTGTACAAGTACAAAATTAATATGCCGTCTAAAAACCTGGAAAAAACTCATTTCTCAGCCACAATGCCAAAAATATCTTCATGAGTTTAACAGAGGTGGAATATTTTCCAAGACTGATGCAACATGGAAGAGCAGTTCTTATTTTCAGCCAGGAGATGTCAGTGGAGAGCCATGATCAGTGTGATCATGAAGGTTGTTCACATATTTCCAGTAGCATCCTGCAGATCCTCTCTGATGGCGTTCAGCCCCACGATGCAGTCATTCAGCACGTTTGCCACTTGTCTTATAACGGACACAATCTCCTTCCTGTAGCCTTTCTTCAGCTCTCTGGTTTCGTTCACGAAGTACGTGTCCATACCTTTGAAGAGTCCTTGCAGGGAGCCCACGGCGTCATCAGTCATCTCTGTTGCTCGCATAACAGGCGAATCCACAATGCTGATCATCTGGACCGCTTTGCGGATTTCCCAGTCTTGGGAATAGTGCTGTGTGCCAGACCTGAGGAAAGGGTGGCCGCGCAGCTTGGACAAGCCCTTATTGACAAAGTGGAGGATGTTCGAGATCTCCAGCATTCGCTCTTCGTACTCCTGCAGCAGACCCTCGATCTGATTAAGGACAGAGAACGTTAAATTAGTGATTTCACACAGAAGAAAAAGTAACAGAGTGATCAAGACGTGCAGCCTCTGCGGCTGCCATCACATCTCACTGCATCAAAAATCTGCATTACCTTTTTGCGTTCGTTCTTGTTGTTGACGTTATCAGAGATGGCTGCAGAGGCAGAGGTGATCCCACCGGCCGTTGCCACCCCCACGCCCACGGCAGCGACTAACAGGGACGCTCCGAAGGTCACGGGAGCCAGAGCCAGACCAGTGATGGCCGCCACAGTGCCCACTGCGGTGGTGGTGCCCCCGCTGATCCCAGCGATCTTGGCTTTGTGATGGAACTCGTTGATGTCGTCGGCGAGGGCGTGGAGCGAGATGATGGACTCCCACAGGGCCTCGGCCTGCTCGGTAAACACCTTGTTGAAGAGACGCAGGCCGCGTTCGACCTTGTCTGCCAAGACGGTGAATGACCTGCAATCATAGCAAGATTTTAGAAGAGCTAGTTCTTAGTAATTTGCTCAATAAAACAAAACTATTTTGGTAAAGATGATGCTTGTTCTACTGTCTGCATCTACAGTGACCTGTGCTGCTGCAGAAAGACCAACTCACTGGTTGGTCAACTCAAACAGTGAAATGCATGGCTGCGTAGAGTGCTGAGCATTGGGTACTTTGCGAACAGCATAATTAAGTTCTCCACTAGCTTCTGTGGTACTCAAACTTATAAATTGATCCTTTTACCCAATTACTCATTATATAATTTGAATAATAAACTGAACTTGACTGCATTGATATCCAGAATTGTTTGGAGTGTATGTGACTTTTGATAACCTGCGGCTGTTGTGAACTGGTGCTATACAAGTAATAAAGTCAAAACGTATTGCAAAACAGTGAGTTGACCAAGAATTACTACTGGTAAAAACAAATGGTCGCACTTTGACTCATCCTCTTTGACGGCTGCATCCTCTTCATCCGATGGCAGTTCGTCCCATTCTGAAACGCACAAACGGGTGAATACAAATCCAGTACCACTCATCAGTTCACTTGATTTTAAATTGGTTTGGATGTTGACTTACTTTCTACTGTGTACCACCACTCCAATAAACTGTCCGTGTCCTAAAGACAAAGATACAAAAAGTAGTCAAACATATATCTGACCTTTCTTCAGAGGAGCATATACATTTCTTCTATCTTGCCCTCCCGACATCATTAATCTAACATGGGAAATTTACAGGAAAATACTTAGACGGGAGTACGCCGGGGGAGAAAGGGGTAAAATATGGTCATTTCCTGGCCAAAGCGGGAGACTTGACAGGTATGATCTATTTTTGAATTCCTTTACAAAGAACCTAGCATGTTGCTTTTGAAATGTAGGAACATTTCACCAAAAATAAGACTAGTCACAGCCAATTTAGAATTTACCCAATTGGGTGACTGGTTTATTACACAGACACAGGTCAGCTTGGATAAATTTTTTTTAACTAAATTAAATCAAATGCTTATTATATTTACACAGGTTATCTTCATCTCCTAAAAACAGGAAACATCTATAATGGGAAAATAGTTTGTCAGACAACTAGGCCTGTGGTAATAACTTTGTGATAAAAAATTAATTTATCACAAATAAGTTAAAATGAACTCATTTTCAATGATTTATCATTTTTCTCTTTTCTCTCTGTTTCTACTAAAACTGGATGATGAAAGTTTTCTGTCTGACGCTTTTGTCTCAACTGGCTCTTTTTTGGAAGCACAATTTTGTTTACAAAGACTTCATACTTCATCTTAATTGTTGTTTCTGTAGTTTTGTTTATACATTTTGAACATTTAAAATGTGTTCGGGATTCAGTGTTAAATATCCATTAGAATTTTAAGTTTATTGATCTATGAGAATGTTTTCTTGCCTTATTGTACCATTACTGACATCTTGAAAATTGCCTCAAAACAACAATATCATTGTTTATCGTAACAACCTCTGGGGCAATTTATCATCCGGAAATGTTTGTCATCAAGCCTACATATAACTTTACATTAAATAATGCTGTCCCTATAAAAACAGAGAGTCCGTAAATAAAAAGGATCCAGAATTTTTGCAGAACCAAAGAAACTGACCCCGTCTTCCTCCTCATCCTCCTCTTCACCGGCTGCAGCTTGTTCGTCCATCTGAGCAGCCTCCCATGCTGCCTGAATGAGGGAAGAAGAGGAGTTAATCAGCAAGTGTTTGCAGCATGCGTTACCATTTTAAGTCATTCAAGGCAGCACAGTAGGCCTTCATACACAGCAGTAGGAGTGTCAGAGAAGGCAGTATGCAGCTGAACCGGTCCGGTAACATGCTACAAGGATATGTCAAGGTCCAATTGAGGAAAGAAAGCTAACAGACTGAAACAACAGCATGAGATGATTTCAGAGTATAGTTTGCTAACATGAGGGCTTAATCAATCAAACCTGCATTGTGGCTAAAGCTTGATTATGTAACCACGGTACTGTATTCATTTTTTCCCCCAATTTCTGGTAACTTTCAATTTAAATGCATTTCAAATGAAATACACAGGAAGTCTTCATGGCGTCCTTCTGCCTGACTGACAAAAATCAAGATTCCCAATCAAAGCAAACCGTTCAGAGTTGGTAGAACGTTTAAAATCTGATAATTAGCAGGTGAAGATTATCTGAATTGCACAGCCATCACATGATAGTGAATGCTAAGGAAGGAAAGATAAAGTAAAGATAAAAGTACAGTGTTGCAAAAGCACTGGGATTTTCCACAATACATTTCAATGTATTTAATGCTGTATAACAGGAGTCTGAACTGGAGCTTCCCCTCTTGGTTTGGCTGGAAATGGTGGAGAAGCAACAACTTTTTTAAAATGTAGATTTTTGTAATTTTTTTTTAATGTAGATATCAAAAATAGAGATTTTAGACATTTTAATTTCTTGTTCTTAAATGTAGATATCAAAATAGAGTTTTTAGCCATTTTTAAAAAATTATATTTATTTAAATGCAGACATTACAAATAGAGATTTTAGGCATTTTTATTTACTTTTTTTAAATGCAGATATTAAAAATAGAGATTTTAGCAATTTTTTGGCATGGAATAAATCCCGCATTAAACTTCAGACTTTAAAAAACAGAATCATTATTTCATTGGAAGCTAAGTTCATTTTGTTTTCTGTTTACATAATTGTTTACAAACATCAACATCCCATATAGAAGAAAATGTCCTGATCCTCTTTTATATTTTTCTTTGATTTAAAACCTAAAAAATAAAAAAATGTGTTTAAAATAAATAAATAGACCACAAAATTCCTATACTATATATTAAAAATTTTGACAAATTTTGACTTTGTGATGTCAAAAAAGTTGCAAAGTGGTTGCAGACCCCCTTCTGCAGACCAACCCACAGCAAAGCACAATTGTGATGTGGTGGGGAAATGGTATATGCTTTATTACATTTTATTTCAAATAAAATTAAATCTGGAAAGCATAGTATTTGCTTGCAACTGTACACAACCAACTGGCTTTTAAAAACCAACCAATAAGTAGAAAATAGAGGGAGTACGGAACAATTTCAGACACAGAGACATGGCCGTATCTAACTTGGTATGAGAAAAGTTGGGATCTACATCCGACTGAGAAACTCAGACATGCCTTACTAATAACTTGGCTCTCTAAGCCATTTCAAACTCCATTCTAGCTCTGATGAGACGGTTTGAATCGGTCATTGAGGAATCGCTATCAGAAGTTTTCCATCAGCACTTTAACAGTTTCCAGGTTGAAAAGTTGCAAACTTACCTTAGCAGCCTCAGAGAGGTGCTCAACAGGTGGGGCTTCTGATTGGTTCTTTTTGCTCTGATGAGAGAAGGTTCAGTCTGAGAATGTTGCACATGTCATCGATCAACGAGTAAAGATTCCTCTGGTGTGGTAAGAGCGGACCAAACACACTTACCTGGTGCTTGTGTTTTTTGGAAACTTTAAACTTAAATGGCTTTTTCTATTGGAAAGAAAATAAGTGTGTCAAAGGCATTTTCACATACAAATAATAATAAAAAAACCACACTGGAGTCTAAAAGAACAAAGAATACCAGTTTGAGCATTTCAATCTCATCTGGATCTTCATCATACTCCTCTTCATGAGACTTCATATCTTTTTCTGTCATTTCGTCGTCAGTGGAGCCCTTCTGACAATAAACACCAGTAATACATTTACATTAATAATTTTTATTTGTATGTTTGTGTGTTAACCATTAAACACTTAGACTCCGCCTACCTCTTTCAGTCCGTGTGATGCCTTCGATTTGTGGGGCAGATGAATCTTATATTTGGACTTTTTCTGCCAGAAACAAGAAGATGTTTTTGTTTTTGTACTTTATAGTGAAAAAATACTAATAGCTACTAAGGAGATAAGCACTTCAGTTAAAACAATAATAATAATAATCAGTGTGCATTAAGTTGTATTTCCCAAAGACTTAAAAAAAAAGAACAGTTGCTAATATAAGCTTATTGTGATCAATTTTATGCAGTTTGTAGTTTCATGAAAAAAAAGGCAGAAAGTTACATGTTTGCGTTCTTTGCTCAATTCGACATCGTCATCCCCCTGCAGACTTGGTGAGTAACGATGAGACTTCTGCTGTTCGTCATCCATGATAACAGCCTGATTGGCACATTAACAGTCTGATTATGTAGCCTGTCAGTGAAAACACTGAATGTTATTTAGTTGATAAAGAGATTTATTACCTTAGCAGAGTGAAGACTGAGGGCTTCCATCTCCTCAAAATCATCATCCTAAACAAAACAGACAGCATAGGGATGTTAGAATAATACACTATGCAGAATAATAAGGGTGGAAAATTATCAGAAAAGCTACTATAAGTGGAAATAACTGATAACAACATGGTTATTGGTGATTCTGACATTGAAAATTGTAATCTCACACACAAAAAGGTGTTTTAGACATCTTCACCACAAGTCACATGTTCCAGCTCTTTTGCCAGGGCTATTGTAAACGTTTGCCCGCACTTGTTTTACAAGCTATTGGGATTGGTGGCTTACACTGGGGGTCTACATGTTTTTCCTTCA
>NW_015118941.1:0-6632 GCF_001443285.1 Poecilia latipinna
TGCTGGTAGTAATGAATGAAACCATACAAGCACGATGTTAGTGTGTGTTTTTGGAAATTATATCAAGTTTACACTTTTGTACATAATGTTATACTGGCACTTTGGACAATCTATAGGTTACATCTTATAGTTTAATATTTCTCAACTGACAAAAAAAAAAAAAAAAAACAAACTTTGCCCCCAGGGGAAAATGTGTCAATAGGTCATTTTTACATTTTATTCTTGGGTTAACCAGGACATATTGAATATAGTAAAATAGAACAATTAAAAAAGTTACATTCATTTCATGTTAAAATGCAAATATATGAACAAATGCCTCAGCAATGCAATGACAGTGGCCTATCAAAGCTGGATAAGTCAAATGTTAAGAATGCCTATGGTTAAGGGTGGTTAGGGGTAAAATAGCAGCTGGATGATTCAATATGGATAATAAAATGACAATGTGCCTACAATCAAGCAGAAAAAACTTCATTTTGTCATGCAACATGCTTTGCATTCATTCCAGACAGCTCTTTCAGGAAAAATGAAAAGTATTAAAATGTGTTCAAGCTTCTGAATAAACCAAACTAACTCCCTCGTTGCAAAACATGAGCTATATTTTGAACAAACCGATTCAAGTTATAACAATAAATCTATCTATTGACACCTGATTATGAAAACAAGATTCTTTTTTACAACTTAAGATTAAAAGTCTCACTTACAGTACAAGGGTCTATGACCTGCAAAACATTCTGCCAAAATCTGACATTTATCACTTTGGTTCACTAAATTCATCAACTGTTAAACATTTTTAAACCTCATCTCTTCAAAGACTTTTGTCAAAGTCTTTGATAAACTATTTCAAAGTAAAGTGAATAAATTATTTCCAAACTGACTCAATTCTAACAATTCTAACTGTGAATTTTAAATAGGAAAAAACTTTGATGCAAAAGGGTTAATTAATAAAGGAACTTATCTGTGTTTTACTGTACAAGTACAAAATTAATATGCCGTCTAAAAACCTGGAAAAAACTCATTTCTCAGCCACAATGCCAAAAATATCTTCATGAGTTTAACAGAGGTGGAATATTTTCCAAGACTGATGCAACATGGAAGAGCAGTTCTTATTTTCAGCCAGGAGATGTCAGTGGAGAGCCATGATCAGTGTGATCATGAAGGTTGTTCACATATTTCCAGTAGCATCCTGCAGATCCTCTCTGATGGCGTTCAGCCCCACGATGCAGTCATTCAGCACGTTTGCCACTTGTCTTATAACGGACACAATCTCCTTCCTGTAGCCTTTCTTCAGCTCTCTGGTTTCGTTCACGAAGTACGTGTCCATACCTTTGAAGAGTCCTTGCAGGGAGCCCACGGCGTCATCAGTCATCTCTGTTGCTCGCATAACAGGCGAATCCACAATGCTGATCATCTGGACCGCTTTGCGGATTTCCCAGTCTTGGGAATAGTGCTGTGTGCCAGACCTGAGGAAAGGGTGGCCGCGCAGCTTGGACAAGCCCTTATTGACAAAGTGGAGGATGTTCGAGATCTCCAGCATTCGCTCTTCGTACTCCTGCAGCAGACCCTCGATCTGATTAAGGACAGAGAACGTTAAATTAGTGATTTCACACAGAAGAAAAAGTAACAGAGTGATCAAGACGTGCAGCCTCTGCGGCTGCCATCACATCTCACTGCATCAAAAATCTGCATTACCTTTTTGCGTTCGTTCTTGTTGTTGACGTTATCAGAGATGGCTGCAGAGGCAGAGGTGATCCCACCGGCCGTTGCCACCCCCACGCCCACGGCAGCGACTAACAGGGACGCTCCGAAGGTCACGGGAGCCAGAGCCAGACCAGTGATGGCCGCCACAGTGCCCACTGCGGTGGTGGTGCCCCCGCTGATCCCAGCGATCTTGGCTTTGTGATGGAACTCGTTGATGTCGTCGGCGAGGGCGTGGAGCGAGATGATGGACTCCCACAGGGCCTCGGCCTGCTCGGTAAACACCTTGTTGAAGAGACGCAGGCCGCGTTCGACCTTGTCTGCCAAGACGGTGAATGACCTGCAATCATAGCAAGATTTTAGAAGAGCTAGTTCTTAGTAATTTGCTCAATAAAACAAAACTATTTTGGTAAAGATGATGCTTGTTCTACTGTCTGCATCTACAGTGACCTGTGCTGCTGCAGAAAGACCAACTCACTGGTTGGTCAACTCAAACAGTGAAATGCATGGCTGCGTAGAGTGCTGAGCATTGGGTACTTTGCGAACAGCATAATTAAGTTCTCCACTAGCTTCTGTGGTACTCAAACTTATAAATTGATCCTTTTACCCAATTACTCATTATATAATTTGAATAATAAACTGAACTTGACTGCATTGATATCCAGAATTGTTTGGAGTGTATGTGACTTTTGATAACCTGCGGCTGTTGTGAACTGGTGCTATACAAGTAATAAAGTCAAAACGTATTGCAAAACAGTGAGTTGACCAAGAATTACTACTGGTAAAAACAAATGGTCGCACTTTGACTCATCCTCTTTGACGGCTGCATCCTCTTCATCCGATGGCAGTTCGTCCCATTCTGAAACGCACAAACGGGTGAATACAAATCCAGTACCACTCATCAGTTCACTTGATTTTAAATTGGTTTGGATGTTGACTTACTTTCTACTGTGTACCACCACTCCAATAAACTGTCCGTGTCCTAAAGACAAAGATACAAAAAGTAGTCAAACATATATCTGACCTTTCTTCAGAGGAGCATATACATTTCTTCTATCTTGCCCTCCCGACATCATTAATCTAACATGGGAAATTTACAGGAAAATACTTAGACGGGAGTACGCCGGGGGAGAAAGGGGTAAAATATGGTCATTTCCTGGCCAAAGCGGGAGACTTGACAGGTATGATCTATTTTTGAATTCCTTTACAAAGAACCTAGCATGTTGCTTTTGAAATGTAGGAACATTTCACCAAAAATAAGACTAGTCACAGCCAATTTAGAATTTACCCAATTGGGTGACTGGTTTATTACACAGACACAGGTCAGCTTGGATAAATTTTTTTTAACTAAATTAAATCAAATGCTTATTATATTTACACAGGTTATCTTCATCTCCTAAAAACAGGAAACATCTATAATGGGAAAATAGTTTGTCAGACAACTAGGCCTGTGGTAATAACTTTGTGATAAAAAATTAATTTATCACAAATAAGTTAAAATGAACTCATTTTCAATGATTTATCATTTTTCTCTTTTCTCTCTGTTTCTACTAAAACTGGATGATGAAAGTTTTCTGTCTGACGCTTTTGTCTCAACTGGCTCTTTTTTGGAAGCACAATTTTGTTTACAAAGACTTCATACTTCATCTTAATTGTTGTTTCTGTAGTTTTGTTTATACATTTTGAACATTTAAAATGTGTTCGGGATTCAGTGTTAAATATCCATTAGAATTTTAAGTTTATTGATCTATGAGAATGTTTTCTTGCCTTATTGTACCATTACTGACATCTTGAAAATTGCCTCAAAACAACAATATCATTGTTTATCGTAACAACCTCTGGGGCAATTTATCATCCGGAAATGTTTGTCATCAAGCCTACATATAACTTTACATTAAATAATGCTGTCCCTATAAAAACAGAGAGTCCGTAAATAAAAAGGATCCAGAATTTTTGCAGAACCAAAGAAACTGACCCCGTCTTCCTCCTCATCCTCCTCTTCACCGGCTGCAGCTTGTTCGTCCATCTGAGCAGCCTCCCATGCTGCCTGAATGAGGGAAGAAGAGGAGTTAATCAGCAAGTGTTTGCAGCATGCGTTACCATTTTAAGTCATTCAAGGCAGCACAGTAGGCCTTCATACACAGCAGTAGGAGTGTCAGAGAAGGCAGTATGCAGCTGAACCGGTCCGGTAACATGCTACAAGGATATGTCAAGGTCCAATTGAGGAAAGAAAGCTAACAGACTGAAACAACAGCATGAGATGATTTCAGAGTATAGTTTGCTAACATGAGGGCTTAATCAATCAAACCTGCATTGTGGCTAAAGCTTGATTATGTAACCACGGTACTGTATTCATTTTTTCCCCCAATTTCTGGTAACTTTCAATTTAAATGCATTTCAAATGAAATACACAGGAAGTCTTCATGGCGTCCTTCTGCCTGACTGACAAAAATCAAGATTCCCAATCAAAGCAAACCGTTCAGAGTTGGTAGAACGTTTAAAATCTGATAATTAGCAGGTGAAGATTATCTGAATTGCACAGCCATCACATGATAGTGAATGCTAAGGAAGGAAAGATAAAGTAAAGATAAAAGTACAGTGTTGCAAAAGCACTGGGATTTTCCACAATACATTTCAATGTATTTAATGCTGTATAACAGGAGTCTGAACTGGAGCTTCCCCTCTTGGTTTGGCTGGAAATGGTGGAGAAGCAACAACTTTTTTAAAATGTAGATTTTTGTAATTTTTTTTTAATGTAGATATCAAAAATAGAGATTTTAGACATTTTAATTTCTTGTTCTTAAATGTAGATATCAAAATAGAGTTTTTAGCCATTTTTAAAAAATTATATTTATTTAAATGCAGACATTACAAATAGAGATTTTAGGCATTTTTATTTACTTTTTTTAAATGCAGATATTAAAAATAGAGATTTTAGCAATTTTTTGGCATGGAATAAATCCCGCATTAAACTTCAGACTTTAAAAAACAGAATCATTATTTCATTGGAAGCTAAGTTCATTTTGTTTTCTGTTTACATAATTGTTTACAAACATCAACATCCCATATAGAAGAAAATGTCCTGATCCTCTTTTATATTTTTCTTTGATTTAAAACCTAAAAAATAAAAAAATGTGTTTAAAATAAATAAATAGACCACAAAATTCCTATACTATATATTAAAAATTTTGACAAATTTTGACTTTGTGATGTCAAAAAAGTTGCAAAGTGGTTGCAGACCCCCTTCTGCAGACCAACCCACAGCAAAGCACAATTGTGATGTGGTGGGGTAATGGTATATGCTTTATTACATTTTATTTCAAATAAAATTAAATCTGGAAAGCATAGTATTTGCTTGCAACTGTACACAACCAACTGGCTTTTAAAAACCAACCAATAAGTAGAAAATAGAGGGAGTACGGAACAATTTCAGACACAGAGACATGGCCGTATCTAACTTGGTATGAGAAAAGTTGGGATCTACATCCGACTGAGAAACTCAGACATGCCTTACTAATAACTTGGCTCTCTAAGCCATTTCAAACTCCATTCTAGCTCTGATGAGACGGTTTGAATCGGTCATTGAGGAATCGCTATCAGAAGTTTTCCATCAGCACTTTAACAGTTTCCAGGTTGAAAAGTTGCAAACTTACCTTAGCAGCCTCAGAGAGGTGCTCAACAGGTGGGGCTTCTGATTGGTTCTTTTTGCTCTGATGAGAGAAGGTTCAGTCTGAGAATGTTGCACATGTCATCGATCAACGAGTAAAGATTCCTCTGGTGTGGTAAGAGCGGACCAAACACACTTACCTGGTGCTTGTGTTTTTTGGAAACTTTAAACTTAAATGGCTTTTTCTATTGGAAAGAAAATAAGTGTGTCAAAGGCATTTTCACATACAAATAATAATAAAAAAACCACACTGGAGTCTAAAAGAACAAAGAATACCAGTTTGAGCATTTCAATCTCATCTGGATCTTCATCATACTCCTCTTCATGAGACTTCATATCTTTTTCTGTCATTTCGTCGTCAGTGGAGCCCTTCTGACAATAAACACCAGTAATACATTTACATTAATAATTTTTATTTGTATGTTTGTGTGTTAACCATTAAACACTTAGACTCCGCCTACCTCTTTCAGTCCGTGTGATGCCTTCGATTTGTGGGGCAGATGAATCTTATATTTGGACTTTTTCTGCCAGAAACAAGAAGATGTTTTTGTTTTTGTACTTTATAGTGAAAAAATACTAATAGCTACTAAGGAGATAAGCACTTCAGTTAAAACAATAATAATAATAATCAGTGTGCATTAAGTTGTATTTCCCAAAGACTTAAAAAAAAAGAACAGTTGCTAATATAAGCTTATTGTGATCAATTTTATGCAGTTTGTAGTTTCATGAAAAAAAAGGCAGAAAGTTACATGTTTGCGTTCTTTGCTCAATTCGACATCGTCATCCCCCTGCAGACTTGGTGAGTAACGATGAGACTTCTGCTGTTCGTCATCCATGATAACAGCCTGATTGGCACATTAACAGTCTGATTATGTAGCCTGTCAGTGAAAACACTGAATGTTATTTAGTTGATAAAGAGATTTATTACCTTAGCAGAGTGAAGACTGAGGGCTTCCATCTCCTCAAAATCATCATCCTAAACAAAACAGACAGCATAGGGATGTTAGAATAATACACTATGCAGAATAATAAGGGTGGAAAATTATCAGAAAAGCTACTATAAGTGGAAATAACTGATAACAACATGGTTATTGGTGATTCTGACATTGAAAATTGTAATCTCACACACAAAAAGGTGTTTTAGACATCTTCACCACAAGTCACATGTTCCAGCTCTTTTGCCAGGGCTATTGTAAACGTTTGCCCGCACTTGTTTTACAAGCTATTGGGATTGGTGGCTTACACTGGGGGTCTACATGTTTTTCCTTCA
>NW_015118942.1:0-6629 GCF_001443285.1 Poecilia latipinna
TTTGTAGTGTTAAAGTTCGCACGTGCAGCTGGATATCATTGGATAATTTGTTTCGCACGTCCCGGAAGACATAGCTGCTGAGATGACGTAATTTGACCGTGTGGTGGCGCCATCTTTTTACCGGAACTACTTGCTTATTGAGGTCCGCCTGAAATGACCGAAACATTATGTGTAAGTGTTTACTGTTATTATTTTCACAAGCAGCGACTATGATATTTATTCACACGTACCCTTCCAACTTGCAACTAAAAACTTTATCTTAATAACTGGAAGAAAAAAAAAAGACGTTTCTGTTAATAAACGTTTAGAAACTGTGGTAGGCATTTTAAAACTGACATTCAAACACTCTCCATCAAATGTAACTACTGTCGAGAAGACAGCTGAGCTGACACGCATATTTCCCTGACTTTATAAAATAAAAACATAGGACAACTTTAAACTCTTCTGTTTTAATGAGGACAAAACCAACGTAGAGATTTTTGAACTCAGTTCCAGCAGCAGCGCCTTTCATGTGATCCGGTGTAGCTTTAAACCTTACCGGGTGACAATTTGGAATTACAGAAACAGATAAGCTCAGAGGTGCCTCTGTTGAAAGGCTGTTGTCCATGGTAGCTTATTTTTTATTCCTTCTGTGCCTTTGAAGGGTGAACACACACTTTGATCATATGTCTGTTGGATGGATGTAAAGCTGTGTGTGTTGGAGTTAGCCAGGTTGCCCTCTAATGGCTGCAGTTGGTCCTGAATGCCACATGAAGTCAAAAAAAAAAAAAAAAAGCTCCCTGTCTTTCTTTGAGTTCAGTTTATGTCTCATTTTAGGACTTTTTTAACTGACCTAAAGGTAACTCCAGGGTTTAATTCCTTTGTATCCTTGTGACCTTGGTCAGTCAGATCTCATAATTGCTCGCTGATGCTGTATTTGGGGTGAATTTCATTTCACACCTTTGTTTCTAATTCTAAGACCACAGCACCGTTTCTAAGAGGCTGGGTGTACCAAGTATTTCTGTGGGGGATGACCGGGATAGACCATAGACATAGTTAATCAGGATGAACCGTAGCATAGAGCTATTTTTCAGTTTCCATTTCTTTTAAATCTATTTTACCTTCACAGCAATGCTAGAACATGGGGGAGGATTTGATATCTATCCATGTAGATTTTGCTATAATTTGTCATTTTTTATGTAAAAAATATAACAAACAAAAAAGCAGGAAATCAGAAAAATTCAGTTGAAATATGTTAAAAACACAAAAAAATAACTACTTTGATATATACCGATGTGTGATTCCTGTGGGAAGAAAACATTCTCAAATTTTGGCATACTTACTTCACTTGCAGTCTGACTAACTTATACCTCAAGTGTTAGAAGATTTCTGTGACTGAAGTCTGGGATTTCACCCATTTTGTAAGCACAAAGTATACATTGTTTTCACTGGGCTGCATTTGATATATTCTTTTCTTCCATAGCAAGCAAACATAAAAAAATATGTGACCTGATTATGCAGGCATATCAGGTCACATATTTTGCGCTGTAGGAGTCAGTGAGAATAATCCTGTGTCCGTTTTCTGAGGATGGTCTCATTTCTCAGGAGGATGAGTACCGTAAAAGAAGGGATGACCCTAGAAAATGAGATCCAGTCTGGTCCATAGAGTGGGATTCATAGCACTGCAGGCGAACCACATTCCCTCACGTCATCATGCAAGGCTTGAGAAGTAACTTTAATTCCACTGAAGTCTAATTTTGAGTGTACTGGCCCTTTAACAAGGCTCTGGGATGTAAAGCTAAACATTGTGAGGCGGCAGTAGACAACTGGAACGAATCGCAGGCGGTAAAACTGTTCAGCTGTTCGCACACACGACAAAAAAAAATATGACACAATTTAAACATAAACTTTATTATATTGTTGCAGTAGCATAAATATCTAATATTTATTTGTCGTCAATAAAACAAGAGAAAACTTATTAATCAATAGGCCATGTTGTCCAAAGTAAGAACATTTTTATGTCTTCGGTTGCAGCTGCTGCTCTGTGCGTCAACAAAACATGTACTTTATGTATGTTTTGGTATTAACTGATGAAAGCTCTGTGATTCTTTCTGTAGGCCGTCTGTTTTTTGTTTTTTTTGTATAATTTTACTTTGAAAGTCCCACCGGAAGTTTTCCGAGTATCAGCGGGAGCTTAGTGACTGTGCGCTCTGCTCCGGGACCGCGCGCCGCTTTGTGATGAGGCTGTAGTTCAGTCAGTCCTTGCAGCGGAGCCGAGCACAGAGGAGCGGGATGGAGCTGTGTGTCTAACCGGGGCTCTCCTTCTTCTCTCCGCCATGACTTTATCTCCCCTCCTAGCTGTTTGTTTCACAGCGGAGGAATTTCCCCCTCAGTATTTCTCCTAAATAACGGGTCGCGGAGGAGGTTTGCTGCCGCTTCTCCTCTCATCACCTGCGCCTTTCTTTATTTTTGTGCGGACCATCCCGGAGCGGACCGAGACGGAGACTTTAGTCTGGGAGAAAAGTTACCCGTGTGGGATGTTTGAACTTCGGCTTTCGCTCTGCAGCGTCTAGGATGCTGCCTGGGGAGTTTGATGCTGCTGGTTGCGCAGATTTCTCCCCATAGATTGGAGATCGTTTG
This sequence comes from Poecilia latipinna, assembly GCF_001443285.1. Taxonomy (NCBI): domain Eukaryota; kingdom Metazoa; phylum Chordata; class Actinopteri; order Cyprinodontiformes; family Poeciliidae; genus Poecilia; species Poecilia latipinna. The sequence continues at coordinate 2,620 of NW_015118942.1, forward strand.
GACTCCTTTTGGATATAGGGTCGCTGCTGCTGAACAGCCACACTGTACATCCCACAGTGTGCATGCTCTGAGGACTGTCAGCAGCCTGGTCGACCTATGAAGAATCTCAGCACATGATGGAGAGCAGCCTGCTTTTGGTTCCTGTACTGATTTTTTTTGCTCTGGAAACTTTGGCGTCTGGTAAGCTGGAGCCGAGTCTCTATTCTGTGCCTCGCACAAAATATTTCACACCCGTTAAACTTTTTGTTTTATGGCATTGTCACCTTTGAAAAATACAAACTTAAATAGAAAGTGCACTGACTGTCACATGTGGCTCCTTGTTCAGAGGTCCTGCAGCTTTGGATACAATTGCACTTGATTTATTTATTTATTTATTTTTAGAGGTATTGGATTAAAGGGAGTTGAATATAAATATGTGCCACACTTTTCAGATCTTTATTTGTAAAAAGGTGAAAAGCAGACAAATGTTAGTCAGTGGGTCAGTTAGCAACCACTTGCGTTTATGTCAGCAGCTATAATCCTTCTTGGTGATGTCATTTAAAGACCACTTAAACCGGCAGACGTCAGAGCGGCCCAAATGCAGCTTTACCCCGTGTCCTGCCCAGGGGACGCTGGCTTCACACCAACATCTGCTCCCCACAGAAATACACATTTATCACTATTATCAGGCCCATTAGGTGAAGAGATTGGCCTAGCATGGCTACAATGCAGCATTGAGACTAAAACGTTTAATCCAGCCCTGATGGCCAGTGTGGCAACATTAGGATTGTCGATGGTTTAACGGTTTGATTTGATTGTGGAGCAAGTTTGGAGAGTTGGATCCTGACTGTCTTGGCCTGGGCCTGAGTGAATCCCTTGTGGCATGACTCCAATAGAGAGTATTGATTCATGTTGTTTAATGGGTCTTTTTTTATGACCATCATTAAAAACAGGCATACATTAATTTTAATTTCAGCTTTTAGGAGTGCAAGCTTCTATTGTCTGTTTACTAGAGCGTGAAAACCTTATGATGATGGTGATGATGATGCTTTAACCCTCATCGGCCTACATGATGGGTTTTATGGCCTAAACTAATTGTACCTGTGTCATTGTCCTTATTTTGTTATAAAAAAAAAACATTAGAACTAGAATTAGATTAGTTTTGTTTGGCTAATCTGACATGTTTAGTATTTTTTTTAACATGGATTAGATCTGAATGTAAAACTGTTTAGGGAAAGATTACGCTGCCGTTTTCATCCAATGCACAACATTGGATGAAAGTTTCTTCCCCATTTAATAATGTTTCATGGCGACATTCTACCAATTGAACTTGGCCCCTGATCAGTATTTATACAACATACAACAGCAGGATTTTTCTAAAACAAGAAGTGGTTCACATAAGAATAAAATATACAATCTTGTAGGCAGCAAAAAGCTAACATAATATTTATTTTTTTTCATATTTGACCTCTCTGTGGCTTATTTAAACCGACTGGTTTCTGCCTAAATTAGAATATTACTGAAATGTTCATTTATTTCAGGAATTTTGGATGTAAGACACATTATACAGTTTAATTACACACAGATGGATATTTAAAAGCATTTATTTATGTTAATTATGAGAATTTTCCACTTACAGGTAATAAAAACAAGGCATTTAAGTTAGAATGTTACATCAGACCAATTAAAAAAACCCACATTTTTAAAATAGAAATGTGGAGTTAATGACAAGACCTTATTACCTGCATAAAAGGTTATTTTCAGAAGGTACTTTTAATCTGACAAAGAAATTGGGACGTATGTTCTAAAATACAGTTTTCTGACTGATCACCAAAACTGTTGCAATAACCAATTAATCAATTAATCGCATGATAAATTAAAACAAACTCAATAGTTTCCATATGCATGATTTATTGTCATCATTATTGGTCAGCAGGAATGTAAAACTCTCTTTGCTAGTCCAGCAGCTTCCAGTTTCTAATTGCCCTGAGCCTCGGCGGTTCCTGGGAGGTTCCTGAGCGTTTTTACTAGGGTCCTTTAATCTGATGCTGATCGTGTGAGGGACACTTCTGATTAGCTTGTGCTTATGTGCAGCTGTTTGGGCTGATCCCTAAATTTCCCTCAGGTATGAGTGTGTGTGTGTGGATCATTGTTTGTCCTGTGTGCGCCCCACCCCCAGCACCTGCATGGATAAGTGGGAATAGATAGTGACTATAGATAGGGGCATAGATCGCTGGATAGTTGGATGGGCTTTAAAAGACATTGTGATTATAGGTAAATCCCCTGAGTACTGCTTATACAAGAGGTGAGAAATTGCATACAAATCTTCATCAAGCCAGAGGTGAACAATTTGGCATGACAACAGAAGGGTCACGGTAGACACTGGTATTTCATATCAGTTGATATTGATAATTATTTGGTTAGTTTTTAGTTTTAAATATCCAAAATACTTGAAAGCTAGTGACTAGTACTTTCCTCTCTCACCCACAATTCTTTGACCGTGTCCAGCGGAGGTTCGCTTTGAGTCCGCACTGAGTATGCGAAACCTCCAAGGTGTGAAGGACACCAAAATACGTTAAAGGCAACATAAAACTGCTACTGTGTTTATTACTTAACAAGTTGTTGCTAAGAAGTTGGTACCACCAACCTTTCCTTATCTTGCCTGGAGGAAGTTGAGCGGCTATAGGCGTCGTACGGTACTTGCGTGAAACGATCGACACAACAACAGAGGCAGAATCGAATTTGCAACCCACTGATTTAGTGACGTCCTCCGACCTCTGTCGCCAACATGGTCCCTCATTGACCATGAGTCTGTCGCGATAGATACCATTATCGTTTTTACTACCCAGCCCTAATCCATGCCCATAAAACGTGTATATAAACTTCGGACAGGGCTGAACGTGTTCATCAGAACATGGTCGACTATGATGCTGCATAAAAGAGACGTGACAGAGCTAGTGACGATGCATTCTCATCTGGCGGTGCTCCACTGCTGAGGCTTCCCTTTACAAGGCTGTAAACACAGGCAGTGAAACCAGAGCAGATGAACTCAGCATCTGTGAAAAAGCTCCTCCAGTGACTTCACAATGCTCCTCAGGGACTACAAAGGCTGGAGTAAAGCTCCTCAGGTTCACCTTCACAACGTTAACGCTGCCTTCAAAAACAAGTGCATACTCCTTTTTACCGACGAGCTTTCTTAAGATGCTAACATCTGTACTTTTTAAAGCGTCTTACTCACATGTGCTTAAACAGGCTTCTGGAATGAACAGAATTTCCCTGGGATAAAACCTTAAGAGTCGGCCTTCCTGCTCATCTTCTGCTTCCTGTTGATATCTGATGGAGCTGTTCCTGTGGGGGGCAGAGTCGCATTTCAGTCTTCTGCTCATTAGACTGTTTGGTCAGTAAGGTGACACTGCTGTCTGCCTGTCATCTCTGTCTCCATCAGTCAACACAGCACTCTCCATCCCCGCTGACCATCAAGGGACCATGTGTTTGCCAGGCACTTCAGGGAAGGGACTTCCTGGCTGGGGTTTTGCAACAACCCCCTTGTTGTCTCGTGTGCGTCCGCAAACAGAGCAGCAACCAGATCAAACAGGCTGCACCAAGCCATGGCACCCACGCTGTAATTACGGTTTTGATTCTGCAACCCCCTTTCCTTTAGGGACGGAAGTGCTGTGGGGCGGAATGTGGCCGAAACCGCACAGCTACCGAGTTCACTTTCAGACTTCTTTCTTCACTACTGCTGGTCAGGAATTTGGATATGAATCAGTTCAGTCAGAAAGTGAAAACCCAGGTTGTTCCCTACTGCAGCTAAAATAATGTGGCATATTAATTTAAATGGTTACAGCAACTTTAAGCATAACATTCATTTTACCTTTTATTTCAGCACTTCAGAGCTGCAGTAGGTAACATTTATTAAAACAAATATTTCTTTACATATTTGTTGAAATTGTATCTATGTCATGTGTGTCTGTGGTACAAGACAGATAATCAGAGGAAAAAAATCGAGCACCTGTGCCTTTTCCCAGTGC
>NW_015118943.1:0-6628 GCF_001443285.1 Poecilia latipinna
ACACACACACACACGTATTTATCTAATCTACTGTCATTTAATTTATGGCTGAATGTATTCACATGAAGAAATAAACAAACTCATATAAAAAATACCAACATTTTTATTTGTCATGTACAGTGTATTATTATATTATTTGGTACTTTTTAAATGTGTTTTTATGTATATTGTTTTTAACACTTTTAAGAAGTTCTTTGTGAACTTTTATACCTGATGTTGTACCTGAAATTTTGTGATACAATAAAATCTGTTTTTATTGTATTATAAAATAAAAAAAGCAACCTCTGCCTAATGAACATTAATTACAACTTCAGATTGGCTGAAATAAATATTCATGTGTAGAGCTTAGATAAAAAATTAGCAGAATGAGCTAATTTTGTGCATATTTTTTAGAAAAAGCAGAGATTAATATTATTAGATACTTAAAAATATGTTACAATGAAATATAAATTATTTGACTTCTTTTAATTGTATGTTCAGTGAGATCACTGAATGTTTTGAAGCCTCTACTGGTACAACTAGTTACATTTACACAATTACATTTATCTGAGTCACTTATTTGAAAAACACTACTTTTACTACTCTGTATTTTATACCTTTACTTGAGTAATTTTATTTAGAAGTATTGATATTCTTACTTGAGTAAGATTTCTGTTTCCACCCACTGAATGAAAAACAAAGACACAGACACACACTTGCAGTTTATGTTAAAGTTTCATAAGTTTTTTCTTGGAAGAAACTGATTTGGAGAAAAAATATTTTTGTCTGATTTTGTTATTTTTCATTACTTATTTGACTTATTGTCATTTCCAAAGTTTCCACTTAACTTTATATTTTGGTCTATCTGATGATGTAATATTTGATCATTTGATCTCGTAACTTGAGTAAACTTTTCACCAAATACTTGAGCAATTTCTTGGATGGCTACATTTTACTTTTACTCGAGTTTTAAAAAATACGTTAAAGTAGTGTTACTTTTACTTGAGTACAATATTTGGGTACTCTGCAACTTTACTTGACTGGTGTGACGTCACTCACACATCCGCCTTTCATATTCCGTGCTAAACGGAGCGCAGGAATAATTGAGTTGACTGATGTGACGTCATTCACACATGCGAGTTTCAAATTCCGTGCAGCAGTAAAAAATAAAGTAGAGATAGGAGTGCTTTTTGATTATATGGTGCAACAGCCTGCCATACCCTGAACCAAGCGGGACTTAAAAGCAATATTGCAGAGCGCTTTTGTGAAACTAAAGGAAGAGGACGCTAGAGATGAGCATTAAGAAGGCAGGAGGGGCGAGAATTAGACGTGTCTTTCTCCAACAGGGTTCCGACTAAATGCTGGGGTCTTAGCACCGACGAAGAGCCAGGCTTTGGGATTGGATAGCGACCATATAGCGTAACTGCACCCCCCGCCCCCCATCATCATCTCCTCTGTTGAGAATTGCGTTAAAAAAGGAAAGGCCTGAGCTTTGTCAACATTACGGGATTAATATATTTTTTTTATTTTTTGATTTTGTTCCCCCCTCCTTTAGATTAAGAGGAACGGTTGCAGGCTGGTGTATGTGTTTAGAATGGGACACGCTGAAGGTATTTGCATCTTTATTTCTCTGTTTTACCCGCATCTTTCGGCTCGGCATCAAAATCTGTGCTGCCCCTTTGCTCTTCCTCCGGAGCCACAAGCGTGTTTGGCGTATCTGCACCGTAGTTAGCCGTCCCCTCGCCTCCTCACGGGCGGGTTTCGCTTGTTTCGGACACATTTTTCGCTCCGAACCGCCAGTGATGGAGGTTTAATCACGGCAGACAATTTGATTTAAAGGGGCACAGGCAGCCATATTAGGAGTACAGCGTTAGCCAACATTAGCATCTCCTTTCATCTTTCCCATGTTTGCCCCGCATTACTGAACAACAGGAGACGCCTAGCTCTGTGTGTCTGAATATTAAAAGGCATTTAGTGGTTTCATGTTGTGATTTCGATCTCTATAAACCCCCAACATCTTCTTATTTTGATCCATTTGATGCCCGGTAGCTTGATGCTAACATCGCAGGCAGCTAAAACATCATTCAGTGAAATATGTGTATTTTTTCTGAGTGCGCAGTCGTTTTGTGATGAAACCAACACATTTATTGCCAGATGTTATGATTTACTGCATCGCTTGTGAGCGAAATGAATCCCCTGAATTGATGTTGGTGGCTTTTGACCGCTAATCGACACCGTATGGATGTTTACATTATTTACCTTTCGGTTGCTGAGGAGCCTGTGTGTGCGTCCGCACGTCAAGTCACATTGAGCGGATCAGTCACGTTACACTTTTAAACCTGATTAATCGATCTTCGTGTTAAAGCAGCTGCCGTGAGAAAGGTCTTTGTTTTGTTTGTGAAGCTGGTCTCCATGTGTTTGTGTGGATGGGATTAAATACACAAAAACAAAAGCCTGCAAAAGCTACCAGTGATCAGTGAATTAAACCTAAAATTAGATTAAATGTTTAATGTAAAAATGTAATGTTGGTTGACAGGATTAACCACTTAATGTCTGTAAGTATCTAGTATGCAAGCTTCAAAATTCACCTGTCTTTTTTAAAATTAGAGTTCAGGTTCTTACTAGAAATGATCCGATCTGCTTTTTTCTGGTTAATACAGATTCCTGGTTTTCTAGCACCTTCATTTAATCACAAATTGGTAAAGTACCCAAACATTGTTCACTACTTCAACATAATTTCACTCAAGTGAAAGTAAAAGTAAAGAAATTACTCAAAACATTTTGTAAAATGCTACTTCATTAGTGTGTTCTCAATCGTAAGATTTGATTTAATGGTTAGAATAAAAGTCATCAGGCAGACAAAAATGTAACGTTATGTATAAATTCTGCTATTTTTAAAGACTAAAATTAATACAAATAGATGGCATAGCTACAAAAAAGAAATCAAAGCAGAAGTACTACTTTCCAAATAATATTTTTCCAACATTAAGCTTATGAAACCAATATTTATAACAACATTTAATGTATTTTGGTCAAAATATGCTTGCTCTTTATATTTTCTCCAAAGAATTACCCAAGTAATTGTAATTGAGACTGTATCTAGTTACTACCCACTTCTGCATTTAAGATCAGCTACTCTTTGTTAATCCCCAGAAAACTTGCTAAGCCTGGTGGTTGCAAACATTTTTTGAAAACTTAAATAAATAAGCAATGCTTAGCCTGGTGGGGGCACAAGTAAAGCCTGGTGGCCCGCCAGGCTTACAATACACTGAGGGAAACCCTGCCTGTTGGGGGAAATTACAGTTAACATAGCAGCCCAATAAATGGAAACAAAAGAAAACACACAAAAGAGAAAGATGTGCTGCAGTTCTATGTTTCTTTCCAGCACAAACCCAAACAAATTAGCAGATTGTCCATTTCTAAGGCACGTGTTACAAATGGGTTCTGTCACAATTTTAAACTATTGTTGTTGTTTCCAAGACAACTTTCATTTACAAATGGGATCTGTCTTCAAAAGGACATTTCCAGTTAATTAATAAGCCCCCAGAGATATGATGTGCGTCTGCTTTAATAGCTGATTATTTAAAGTAACTCGCCGACTACTGGAGGTTAATGTGGTGACCGGACTCCACTTAATGTCCACCATCGGGTCACTCAGAGTCATTTCAGTTTTCTCATATTTTATGAGCCAAAATGAGGATTAAAACCAGAGTGAATGTGAGGAATGCTGTATTTTCAGATGTCATGTTATTAAACTTGAGCATTTTAATGAATATTTATCTCCATAATTCATGATAAAGCTGAAGTACAAATTTTAAAAATAATATTATGCAATAGTTTATTTATTTACAGGGGGAATAATGGAAGTTGGAGGAGGTGAAATGGTGCAGCGAGTTTAGAAACTGGTGAAAGGCGAAACCTTCAGCCATTAATTTGAATGGAGACAAAAAATAAAATGCTGAAAAATCTACCAAATATCAATCAAGTTTGAAATTTAATAAATTAAAGACAGCTCTGAAAAGCCCACTGCACTGAACCCCATAGAAAACCTCCTGATTTTTCCACCAAACATTGATTTCTGAGTTAAAACATTAGTATTACTGTTTCTAAATGAATATCAACTTGTTTTCTTTGCATTATTTGAGGTCTGAAAGCTCTGCATCTTTTTCATTATTTTGACCATTTCTCATTTTCTCCAAATAAATAATAAATTTTGGTTGGAATTTCAGAGGCATCTTGTCAGTAGTTCATAGAATAAAAGAACAAAGTTAATTTTACCCAAACATAAACCTATAGAAAGTAAAATCAGAGAAACTGATCATTTAAGTGGTCTCTTTATTTTTTCAGAGCTCTATATAATTTTTTTCCCCAAGCAGATTTTTTAAAGCATTTTATTTTTGTGCCTTTATTAAAATTAACAGCAAGAAACCTGTCATTTCGTAATCAATTGAGCTACTTGTTATGTAATTTGTTCTATCTAAGGTTTAAGGCATTAATTTACTTCCTGGCTTTCTTTTTATGTTAATTGACGTTCAGTGCCCTCATAGCACCAATTGGGTTTTCTATGGTCTGATTCAGATCTTCACTGATTCAGATGTTTTGTCAAAAAAAGAAAGTGCTGAAAAAATGTAAAAATGCAAAACATTTTTCAATTTATGATTCAAATCACATGTCTCAATTTTTAATAAAACTCAAAAGAAGACTATCTAAGCAGCTGCTGGTTTATTCTTTTAGGAGGAAAACAATAAGACTTATTAGTTTTGATGGATCTAAAGGGGCAATTTCATATAAAGTTGACTTTTTTGCGCCTTACATTAAATGTTATTTCCTCATCAAAACATACCTGGAGTGTTGCTCTGTATCTTTCATGCATGTTTTAGAAATCGTTTAATCTCCATGGCAACCATTCAGCTGTGCAAAACGCCTGGGTGGACCTAGCTCCGCCTTCGAGACGCAGTTCCTCCTCAGAGCAGCAGTTTCTTAGCTTCAGAGCTTCCGCCTCACAGAGTGACTCCTTCATACTAGCCAGCGGCAATTAGCATCTGCTGCTCTCGTTGTACAAGTTTATTCTCAGTGTAACGCTGGTAAAAACTTTGTTAAAGGGTTAATAGAGGAGTGATGTTGCGATGACTTCCTGAAAGTGGAGTTTTAGAACGAGCAGGAGTTTTTAAAGAGACAGAGGCCCAATTTACAGGCGCTAAATTACCATATCTAATTTCCTTTAAGTCATATTTGATATATGTAGCCTTTTTATAACTACTGAAGGCAACATAGTTAATTACTTGTGGTATAAAGTGACACTGTGTGCCTGGAAAACACATAATACTACCACTTTAATAAATACGGGAAAAAAATCTGAACGGTTCAAGGGGAAACTTTCGTCTCCTATTTCTGGCAGATAGATTTGTGCATCTCTCGTTCACATATCTTTTCTGACTTCACATCCCAGTTGAACATGTTTTGGTTGCAAGTTGGAATACCAGTGGGATTTAGTGACTCTTGTGGCGCTAACTACATTTAGATGTACCAGCCAACGCTGACGGGTTCCTCTCAATCTTGGTTATTTTGATTTTATTTATTTCTAAAGCTTAACGTTATCACCTAAAGACAACTGATGCAGAAAACTGTTTTCATCAAAAAAAAAAAAGAGTTTATTACACATATAAAGAATTACTAGAACATTTACAACTTCTGATGGAACAAGTGAAATGCATAAAACAGATGTCCAAATAAAAAACTTCAATGTTCCCAGTGATTCAGTTTAGTAAAAAAGTGTCGTGTTACATCCAGCAATAATTTATTTAATAACTGAACTTGGACTGAGAATGCTGATTTTCTTCACCTTTTGACTCTACAGTTCCCACTTACCTCAGCGTTTGTTATCACACATTCATTATTATATTTTTGTATTAACTTGGGCCCGTCATTCACTTAAATATTGTTTTAATAAAGGAAAAATTAAGAAATGATCAAAACTCACCAGGTGATATTTTTGAAGAATTGGTCAGTGATTCCACTTCGCTCGTTTCTCATCAAATATGTTTAAGGTTTGATTATATAATATCATTAATGGCTTTATGACATATTGACCCCAAATCATAGAGCATTATGACATTTATGATAATTGTTGTACAAACATTTTATCTTCTTTGGTAAATAAACGGGGACTTATCGAATGGAAACACTTTTTAACATGAGCATAAAACTTGGTTTAAAGTGGTGTTCCTGTTCTGCATTTCAGTGATTACAGATTTTAGTCACTGAGAAAGTTCAGAGAGAGAGGTAGTGTCTAAATATTCAATAATAATATCACAAATGCATGTTTTCCTAATGTCATGCCCTGATTATTTTTATTTGGCATTTTGTGGCGGTTTTATAGGTTTATCCATGTAGTTTTGCATTTATACACATGAAAACGCTCATTACTTCATCATCTTGAGATAATGTCAGAAAATCCAATAAATATTTGATTCAGTCTTTGAACACAAACCATTTAGTCGAGTATAGTTGGAAATAACTTTTGAAGAGTTTAATCTAATGCTTCAAAATCAGTTCAACTGTTCCAGTTCTCAGAAAACCAGTGGTAACTCGTTGTCCTCAGGGATAAACTGCTGTTAGGGTCACAAGCCAGTTACTTTTCATTTCTCTC
>NW_015118944.1:0-6623 GCF_001443285.1 Poecilia latipinna
AATTCAGAGTTAAATATGAAATACCGAGCAATAAATGAAAATGTATTTTTTACAGTTCTTTTCCATGAACTGTTTCGTAAAGATGAATTGACAAGAATGAAAGTTTCTTCATAAAGCTGGTTGAAACCTGTTCCAAAAGAGCTTTTTATTTGCCGTTTTTATTCAGCTTTTTATTTGTAAGTAAATCTGGAACCCACATATCATTTTCTTTCCATTTCATAGTTATAGTTGCTTCATGTTGGATAATCCTAATTCCAAGAAAATACATTGTAGTTTAAAAAAAAAAAAGTTCCAGTGTACTGCACTTCTGACTATGTTGGTGAGAGACAAACTACGATATATGGCCATATTATATAACATAAGGTAACAAGACTCATTTATTACAAGCAAATGTTTAATTGTAAATGAGCAACATCTTAGAAACCCCAATAAGCAGTTTGTTTAGTATATTGTGATGTACAGGAAGTGAACGTTTGATCAAAAGAAATAAAAGCCATGTTGTCCAGGCTGGAAGATCAGTCTGTAGTTTCACAAACTGCAGGAGGAAATGAGTCGTGAGCGAATCCTTTCTGTTTGGGATTCTCACATGTGAAGCGCTCTGCTTTCTTTCACTTCCAGCTTTAGTCTCAGTCTCACCTGCAGTTTGTGTTGTGTTCTACTAAAAGGACTTCAGGAGAAAAGACTGCATGAGAAATTCTGAGGTGTGTGTGTACTGTCTCGTTATGCATGTTGGTGTGTGTGAGTTAACAAAGCATGCCTCATGCTTCCAAACATCTGACACTCAGGAGAAGTCCCGTGGCTTCTGCTGCAGCCTGCTGCTGTGCTGCATCTCCAGCACTCTGAGGAACTCCTCTTCATGTAGCATGATGAATAATGTACGTAATGAAAGGGGGCAGAGGGTGATGCACCTCCACAGCTCTGTTATGAATAATGAAGATTGTTTTTGTGCTGTCTGGCTGATTAGGTGAGAGGATGTCATTTATCTCGTCCCTTAAGGGAGAATAAACTCCCTCTGATTGGCCTGCATATGAAAATGATGCAGAATGGATTCTGTAATTGATCCCAGTATGACTGATGTGCAGTTGGTTGCTGTCGAAGCCCCTCCAGCCCCAGACGGATGGCGCTGTCGATGCGCGTTGCTCCATTCAGGTCTATTGACCTTTCTGCGAGGCATGTTAGCACCACTTGGTCTCGTCATTACAGCTATGATCTAGGTGCAGAGGGGTCAGCATCTGAGGGACCCTCGTCCATCAGAATGATACCAAACAAATAGGAAGGAAAGACGAGGGGAATTGGACAAGAGAAGAATAATGATCAGACAGGTGCAGATAACTAGAGAATGTTCTGCAGCTGTAAAACTCTCACTGCATGATAACCTGCAGCAATAAATACCAGTTTTGGTAAGATAAAACAAAATATAGCACACAAATGATCACTTATTGCTGGAATAAAACAGTTGTAATTATTCCTACTGTTTCATTCAGTATTTGTCTGCTCAGGTAGAGCAACTTGTAGCTTATAGTTCTAAACATTTTTAATCTTTTTTTTTTAGTTTTCAAAGTAATAATTTAATGGGAGTGAAGGATGGTGCTCCTTTAGCTTTCACACCATAACTGCCAACGGTTTCTGTAATTGGGATAATTTCTAAAGTTGTCTTCTATGTAAGGAAGGAAAAAGTGTGGTAGTCTTGTTTCAGCTGAATGCAGTGTGCAGCAAGCTGACCTGCAGTGTGCAGCAAGCTGACCTGCAGTACACTCAACAATCTTTTTGTGTCTCCGTTGGGAGAAATTCTTCCTGGATCGAGGAAAGCTGCTACAACATCATCAGACTATAAGAAATGTTAAAATAAATAAATAGAATAAATAAATGAAAAAAAAAATTAAAACAATTATAAACAAAATATAAGGGAAGACCATTTACCATCTTCCCTCACAATCTGCTGAGTCACAGTCAGTCTTATTCATTAATCCCAAACATCTATCCTAAATAATTCATCAATAGGTGATCAAAGGCTTCCTGGATTCCAGATAATCTGGTTGATTTGGGTCATTAATAATGTTGACTGAACAGAGCATAACTGAGTTTTTATATCCTTATGTTTGCAAAGTGGAAACTTAAACCATCTTCTTGATTTCACATAAATTCAGTTTGTTCTCCATGCGGCTGTAAAGCCTCCAGTCACCCTGTTACTCCATGGAATCTACTGAGTTTCCATACATAGAAAACTTTGTAACTAATTACACTAACAAACTCAACCTGATTGTTTGTTGGATTAATGAGAATTGATGTGATTGATTTGGAATCTGTCTGACTGAGCTGACTGCATATTCCTGATTAGAAATAAGATTTTATGTTTGTTTTTTTAATAAAATGCTTTGGAACAATATTTGCTACACTGAACTGATCTGAACTCATGTTAAAAAGGCCATTCAGTCTGACCCAATGAGGAAAAGTAATGACCCTAAAAAACCTGATGATTGATAATGAGTTTTTGTTTCACATCACTGAAGTAATATTCTTCCTCTCTGCTTTTTATATATTTTTTTATTTTTTTGCATCTTAGTGCTGTCAATCATTCCATGTACCTGCTGCTCACATCCTCTTAATAAAATATATGAACCAAAAAAGTGGACTCTGGTCTGCCTACAACCCTCGGTCCGGGTTAGAGTGAACTTTGATGCGGTTCAAGTGCAGAAGTTGACCGGGTTCTGCTCCAGAAGCAGGAAGTGGACTGCAGGTCAGAACATGCTGGGTAAATACAGCCAAAACAGGTGCGTGAGTCTGGCTGAAATCAGCTGAAAATGGAAAAAATGTTGCAGTTTTGGACTCCAGTTGAACCAAGTCATCAGGTGTGAAAACAGCCTCAGGAGCTGCGAGGAGTTTGAGGGATTCCTGAACGAGGAGCAGCAGGCTGGTGGTCGGTTTGGAGGCAGTCAGGAACAGGGAAACGGGGGGTTCTCTCTGCCTCCACCTTTCTATGCTGATGAGCCTTCAGGAGCTGCAGCTGTGGGTGGTTGAGCCTGTCAGCTGTCACTGACACACACACTGACACACTCTCAGTTCCTCGGTCGGATTGGCACACATATAAAACCTCATGCTGTCTCTCAGGTTCTATTTAAGTGACTCCTTCCTTCATTCTGCAGGTCAGACAGTGAGACTGACCTGTCTGGGTCTGGATAGACAAACTGAAATCTGCAGCGTAAAAAAACTCTTAACCAGTTAATCCATGACGTACCTGACATGTGGGCGGGGTTACTCCCTCACCGCCACGTTGGATTGGATAATTTCATTTTTAATTTGGTTGATCTGAAACATTTAAGAGTAGGATTATTTTCTATGTCAATGAAAAGCAAAATGTTAGCAGCAGGAGAAGGAGAGCAATTAGCTGTTGACTGAATCATCTCAGCCTATGACTCCCTCCATTTGATTAATCAAAAATATATTCTGAAAAATCCAGAAGAAATCTGTTTAGGAGTAAATGTAAGGATTTGGTTTTTGTGCGTGTTCATTTAGTTTCTGTGTTGTCTTGTCCCTGATTGCTCCCAGCTGTGTTTTGTGTTTCCTGATTCCCCTCTTGTGTATTTAATCCCACCTGTGTCTGTGTTTCCCTACTGGATCCTTGTCTTAGCTATCGTACATTGTGTCGTTGTTTTGTAAACTTTGCCATTTGCTAACTGTTTGACCTCCTCAACTTTTGCTCACCTGTGCTGCCTGGACTTTCGTACTCGCTTGAAATATTCATTAAATCATTGAACTAGTTGCTGCCTCACCTCTCTGCTTTTGGGTCCGAACCTCAACAACCACAAATCATGACAAATGTCTTTTTAAAATATCTTTCATTAATTTCATATCTGAACTGATTGACAGCTATAGGGTCAGTTTTAATGTATGCATGACTGGACTGACTTTGATTTCTATAAAGTGCCTTGAAATGACATATTGTGAAAAGGTTCTATGCACAGAAATATCTCTTTATGATTAATGAAGTAAATCATTTTAATCAGTCTTGTAACAAAAATATTTAGTGTTCAGTAAGACTGATTAATCTTTGAATATTATACAGAATATCTTGTTCTTTAATATAAAGGGGAATGGCTGATTGAGCACATCAGGAATTATTAATATTATTATTATTTATTTATTTTTAAGTATCTCTGCCTTCTGAGGAAAAGAGGACAATTCTACAAACTGTTCTGTATCTGCAGTTTTATTGTCTTAATATTCTAAGAAGCTTCTGCTTTTGACATTGGCCTTATAACAAATAATTCTTTGGATGATTTGATGCCCTCTCTCTTTGTTCCTTGTCTTTTGAATGATGATCATTAGAGCCTTATTATTCATGCAGGCATCTGTTTTGTTTTTATCTTCCAATAGCGTCGTTAACAGTCTTTGTTCAGATCCACATTATATCATGATAATGACTGGAAAAGCATTAGCAGGATCCTAATATTTATGATTATTTTGAAATGCTAAGTTTTGGTAAACTGTCAACTTCATCCTGTCAATGCAAAATTACAGTGAAGTCTCTCATCCAGAAGAGTTTACCTGTGTCTGAATGGTTAGTTCCTTTAAAAAAGCTCTCAGTATTTTCTCTGAAGTGATTATGTCTAATTTTATCTCAAAAGCATGCATGTTTATACTAAAGAGTGCACTTACTTATGTTACCCGCAGGACATTGCTATGGCAACAAGTTTTTAAGAAGCAGAAGAATATTTTATTGATGCTTATCTGCGGCAGCCTCTGCTGACGGAGCAGGTTTTTTTTTCTTTTTTTCTCAGCAGAAAATAAGGTACAAAACCCATAAAAGTATCACACTGGATTTTAACGTTGTAGTTTTATCAGTAACTTTCATTTGACTTTTAAAGTCGGTACGCTGTGTGACTGCCAGCTTTTTGTTTGAATAAGTCAGAGAGACGTTACTGAAAATGAACTCTTGAAATGGGACAAATGGCTGATGGGTCACAATATTAAGAAAATACAACAAAGACTCGAGGAGCATGAATACTTTCATTGCTAATGTAAAAAGATGTAGTTCCCACCAGGCTCTACAACAGTTTATTCTACCCTCATATTTATAGCATGCCACTGAAAAGCTCAGATGTCTGTCAGTCTGCAGTTCATGGAAGTGAGTCTGTATTCTGTAAATATGCCACAGCTGAACGGTGTGAATGAGGAAAAACCATAATCCTACCCGAACAGCTGACCTTAACTGATATCAGATTTCTCTGACTGATGACTGAATCTGATGTGAACTCAGATAAACTGAATAAAGATGAGCTTTAATAAGTTGCCAGTTTAAGGTTTCACTCTAGGAAGCCTCCAGTTTATTTCAGGTTTTTAAAATCGCTTGTTGTCTCTTTGCAGTGGATTTTTCAGAATATATTTTTGATTAATCAGATGGAGGGAGTCGTCAGCTGAGATGATTCAGTCAACAGCTAATTGCTCTCCTTCTCCTGCTGCTAACATTTTGCTTTTCTTTGACATAGAACATAATCCTACATCAGTTGATTTGTTTCTTCCTGTTCATTCTGCTCTGTCTTCTCAAACCTCCAGTTATGACTGCTTGTACTGAGCCAGGTTCCGATAACTAAGATCTATTTTAATGTATGTTTGGTTAAATGGAAATTAATCTTAATACTATATTTATACGATTTATACGATTTATACGATATTTATTCTGAAATTGTGAATTTATTAATTTGTTAAACTGGGTCAGTTTAACAAATGTTCAGAACAGTTTTTTGTTTAAATTTTTCTATCCACTGTATCTTACATTTGCTTCTGTTCCATAGATTTCTCTTTGACGTTATCTTTGTGTGACGAAAAATGAAACCAATCAGAGAAGCACCACTGAGTCGTTTCCCTCCCATTACATATTTTAGTTTTTTAATCTGCTGTCTGACCTGCTGACCCTGATTTTGACTCATTTGTTTCCTAAGGACTGTAACTGAAGAGAGAAAATGTGTTTGTGTTGCAGGACTAACAGAAGGAGACCTTTAAGCCAACCTGCAGGGCACAGCCTCCTGCCCCTCCCCCCACACACCCATTCCCACCACCAGGCAGTGTTGAAGTGCTGAGGTTGTACCAAACATTTCCCGACACAGTGACTGCAACCAGGAGGTCACCTGATGGCCTCCCCGGTCACCTGCTCAGAGCTCAGTGTGCCCTCCGCCTGTTGCTGTGATGAAGACCGCCAGCCGTGCCCAGTCCCGGAGCAGTCCTCCTCTGGTCCAGATGAGGCACTATGCACCGGGGGTTTACCCCTTCCTGTTCCCCTCCGTCATCAGCTCCCTGCCTCAGCTGCCACCAGTATTGCCTCACAGGCTGCAGATCCAGCAGCCGTCCAGCAGCACACCTTCACCAGTTGGTGAGTTCAGCTTTCATTCCAGTGAATGCTCCTGTGAAGACGTGGCTTTCAGCTTCTGGAGAAGTTGTGCAGTAATAATGCAGTGGCTTTCAGAAGTATTCATACTCCTTGAACTTTCCCATAATTTGTCACATTATAACCACAAACATAAATAGCAAACTGCAAAAGGATTCAACCAGTGGTGGAGAAAGTACTCACAAAATTTACTTAAGTAAAAGTACAAATACACAGACAAAAATGTACTCAAGTAAAAGTA
>NW_015118945.1:0-6611 GCF_001443285.1 Poecilia latipinna
AAAAATGCTATTATAGCATGCAACACTTACTTTACATGCTTTTGTCACAGTGAACTAAATTGCATAGAAAATATTGCCGATATGCAATATGTTCATCTTAAACCAAAATCTGTCAATTGTATTTTTAAACATGTTTTACTTGGACTGAGTGTTCTCTAAACTGAGTGAATGTAGAACATGTGGATGAAAAGAAGCAAGACTGACCTGCAGACCAGACAAACTTTGGTTCACTGTAATCAGTCAAATGCTCTGGGTTTCCTCTTCCAGCTCTACATGCAAACCCTGCTGTTTGTTTCTGTCCATGAATGATGAAGGAGTTCTCTACAGTCCCTTTGATAGTGCCAGGCAGGTTTTCAAACCTGTATCCACTGGGAAAGTAAAAACTCCTACGTCTGCGTGCAGCAAACTCCATAATAGGTAATAAATCAGGAACAGCTTTATACCAGTAGAACCTCCATCCTGCAGATGGATGTTCCACCTCACAGCTCAGAGTCACTGAGGCTCCAGGACTCAGCCATGATGGAGACACAGTGAGGACTGGCGTTGGTGCTGTTGAAGAAAGTTTCTCAGTAACAGAAGAATTTAAATGAGTGATCTAGTTTAACATAAAAAAACAATGTTACTTGACTTACACGAAGCATATCTCCTCGTAAAGGGAGCGCTCCACCAAGTGACATTCTGTGGCTCACTCTTCCTCCTGCCTCTACACCAGTAGTACTTAGAAAATGAATAATCTAAACTAAGTATGTCATTTTGGGTTGATGGTGCATCCCCACTGGATGAAATCCATTCAAAAACCCAATCTGTAGGTTGTCCCTGGATCTGACATCTCAGAGTGACCTTCTCACCATAGTACATCATAGGCCAGTTTGGCTGCTGAGTCACAACAGGTCTCTGTTTGTCTGTCGCTGTTCCAAATTAAAGGAAAAAATTGATAAGGATTATTTTCTGTATGAACCTCAAAAATCGATGTACTAACTCATTGAAACACCTACCAGGTATGTCGACAGTAACTGACTGACTGGACTCTGTGTAGTAAACTGGGCGTCCTCTTCCTGCTCTGCAGAAATACAATCCATTCTCTGACGTAACGAGTTCTCCGTTTGTATCAGATTTCAGTTCCACAGGTTTAGAGGCGATCTCGACTCTGTACCAGTAGTAAGTCCAACTAGATGATGATGATGAAGATGGTTTAACAGAACAGGTTAGGGTCACAGTGCCCCCTGCTGAGTCTCTGTCAGGAATAATTTGAGCCTTCGGTCTCTGCTCTGTTGAGATAAAGAGGTAAACTATTGTTAAAAAAGAACAAAAAGAACAAAAATAAACACTAAAAAACACTGCAGCTGCAAATTAAACATCAGTTTCTTAATGACATTGAAATAAATGCTTTCAACTATCAAACTCAATATTCTTAGTGTTTAAACTAATAGGCTCGTTAAGTGTTGTAGGAACAAAACTGACATTCACTCTGTATTTAAAAAAAAATAATTCAAGGGTCCTGCTACACCACTCCAGACTGTTGTCCAAACTGATATTTATTTCCTAAATTTTTGATTAAAAGAAAAATCTACAAGGTTTTCCTTTAGTCTGAAATGTAAGGCACTCTCAAACAATTTTCGTGAGACATTTCTGAATATTTGTCAACTGTCATCCTTCCATTTATGCAGAAAAACTTCTCCAAAGTAGACAGCTTCTTCCAGCATGCTTGATGAAAAGGTTATTGTTTGTGAGATGAGCAGTCCACAATGGTATTTCTCATGTTCATGGCACTCTGTAAGGAATGCTTTGGCAAAATTCAACAATGCTACTATGTTCATCAAGCCACACTTCCACAAAGACCAAATCGACAGAAGGTTTTAGCAATGGTTTGGTTAAGATGGGAGGATTGGATTCTTGGTGATCTTTCTCACCAGGATGTGCCCAGTTTATTTGGACAGGTGTAAGAAGACTCTTGTCTCATTTGAAGTCACTCACCAAAAGTCTTCAGACAAGCAAGAGTTTGTTAACACTGCACTGAAATACTACATTCGTACTACAATTAAAAGGTAGAATTGTGTTCTTGCGCTGCAGCAAAACAACATTTCGAGGTCTGTCTATAAATAATATCTTTTTTATAACAGTAAGTACAGATGAAACCAAAAAGGTCTATGTTTTACACTATAATGAAAATAATGGGATCTGGGTCAAGATGAATTTTATTCCCACCAGAAACTGTGACTGTCGTGATGTCGCTCCACTCGGTCGATGAATACAGATCCTGCTTGTTTCTCCCCAAACACCTGTAGTTCCCACTGCTGGACTCAGATGCATCAACAATTCGGTATTCATTCGTTGGTAATGTATCTGATATTGGCTTGCTCCATTCATAAACCCATTCGTTGTTTCTACCTCCAGAAATCTCACATCTAACAGTGATCGTCTCTCCAGAGTAAATCACGGGCCAGTCAGGCTCCAGAGAAACAGAAGCCATATTGGAAACTGTGAAAACACAATACAGGTGAGAAAAAAGTGGTGAATTGTTAAAGATTAGTCATGGATCATGCTAACAGCCATGAACGTCACCATAACTACCTCTTTTCTCAATGGTGATCCGATGACTTTCTTCAGTGAAGAAGACTGGACTTCCTCTTCCTCCCTGACAGTAGTACACTCCTCCCTGAGAGATACTGATGACATTTTCTGATTTTCCTTCGTCAACGGTCTGAACTTCAGAAATGTTGCCAGTGTGTCTGAACCAGTAGTATTTCCACTCAGTCGGATTGTCCACAGAGCAGGTGAGAGTTAAGTTGCCCCCTACTGGTATGAGTCTTTTATCGGCCCTCACCGTGGGTCTTGGTTTATCTGTGGTTTATTTGTGGTGAGAATAAAGCATCATTTGCTGAAAAAATTACCAAAAGACACAAAAAAACAAAAATAAGTACTTACCTGATACTCTCAGATGGTATGTTTGGCTCCACTCGGTTGAGGAAAATGGATCTGCTCTCCCCCTACACCAGAAGTCACCACTGGAGAAAACAGAGGCTCTAATATGAACTGTTCTCTCTCTTGATGGCGGCTTTGAAGTTGTTGTTCTCCACTCGTATTCCCACTTAGAGTTTCCTCCTCCCTTTATCTCACAGCTCATGGATATTGCCTCACCGCTGTATATCTGACTCCAGTCATGTTGCAAAGCAACATTTGCCTGGTTGGACACTGATTATGGTTTGAGTACAGAAAAAAAATTAAGCTGTGAATGCCAAACAACACTGTTCAGCTCATGTTCTTTTCTTCATGTTGTGAAACTCACATGTGTTCTCAATGTAGAACATTTCACTGGGCTCAGTCAAGAAATCTGGGCTTCCTCTTCTTCCTCTGCACCAGTAGATGCCTCCACGGTGGATGTTGATGGTGTTTTTGACAACATTGCTTTCAATCTGGCCTTCAGAGAATATGTGCCTGAACCAGTCATACTTCCATCCGGCAGAGTCTTGAACTGAACAGGTAAGTTCAGTCGGTCTGTCCTCTGAAATGGTCTTCCTGTCTGCAGTCACAGTAGCTGTAGGCCTGTTGGCTGATTTATTTAAAAGCAGTTTTGTTTTACATTATTATTATTATAGATATTTAAAAAAAAACAGCATCAAAAAATTATGTTTAGGCTGCATACTTAATTCATTATTTTACATTATTTATATGTATAAACGTTAAATAAAAGTCAGAATTTGTGAATTCATTAGTATTTCACCGAGAGAAATAAGTAGTTGATCCTCAAACAAGATGTGAGTAACTGGTGGTAAAACCCTAGCGTTACCAAGTTTCCAGAAATCTCAGGAGGGATTTCAGTCCACTCCTCTTTACTCTATACTCTCTCATTTCTGAAAGTTCAAAGGTTTCTTTGGATAGGTGACGTCGCAAAAGGAAAATATGCTTAAGATGTGCTTTAACCCTCCTGCAGTCCTAGTTTGACACTAAGGAAGAGAACAGCAGATGTCTCGGTCAGACAACGGTCAGAAGTGACAAGAGTATATCCCCAAAACTACAAGAAAAGAAAAACTTTGTACGAGAGGAAAATATTTATTATCCAAAGTTGGGCCTCCATTTAGCTGAAATGTACAAAATTATGACAATCGTGCCAATCATGAAAATGCATATTAATGTTAGGATGCATATATTTTCAAATATGAGTAAAGAAATAAGAAATTATCCCATTCTGGCATTTAGCCAATAATATGTGATCATTGTAAGCAGAACAGGCACTGCCTACTGGCCTACTCGCAAAAAGTGCATGTCTATCTCAGAGCATGTTTACTTTAAGACATCTTAGAATGATTTATCTCCTTTATGTTTCCATGGAAACCCTAGAGTTGAGAACAGCTTAACAGAAATAACCCAACTATGACACCTTCTGGTCAGGCAGGAAGCTGGCTTCTTATCGTCCTAGTCGTATTTTGTGACTGTCAAACAGTCACAGTTCTGTTTTTGTGTTAAGCTCCAGATTTTTAGCAAACATTCAGACGACATCAAATAGGAAAGAGATGTTCACAATCGTTTTATCTCAAACAATCTTTTTTTCTAACAGTATTCGAAGATGTTGCAGAGGTTATTTAGTGGAGTTGAGAAACAATTTGAATTAAGAAGAAAATGATATTGCAGAGGATGTGTGCAAACAGCATGCAATGTTTTCATTACCTGCTCAAGCTCTACAGCTTGAGCATTTCTGCTTTTTTTTTTTGTCACTTCTGTAAAAGACTTAGCTGTGCAACTCGGTCTGCAACTACCCAAAGTGACTTCACTGTGGTCAGTTCAACAGCAGCAGAAAAGCTGATACTATCTATGAGTGCTGGAACATGGCCGCATATGCTCCCCCTCCAGACCCGCCTCTAAGCGAAGGTCTTGAGTCAACAATACCATTCAAGGAAAAATGCATATATGTAGGTAATGTATGTATGTCCCCTCCCACCCTCAACACTGACATCATCCTGCTCAAATGAATGTTGGATCCAACATTCATTCCAAATGAATGTTGGATCCAACATACGAAATGTTGAAGTTCATAACTTCAACATTTCCAACATGAAATTTACAAATGAAATCATCAAACAGGATGCAGACTTCCCAGGTTAAGGAAACTTCAAGCAAGACAACTCAAACTGCACTCTCTATCCAAACTCTATGTCAGATGCCTAAGCTTGTGATGCTTCTGATGCCAAACCCGACTGCAGAGACGGTAACGTGAACATACCTGCCACAGAAAGCGTGATGTTGTTACTCTGCTTGATGAACCCTGGCGAGTCCTTATGATAAGCGGAGCACTGGTATCGCCCGCTCAGGTCGGTCGTTAGGTCGAGTTGAAGGAACTTTGAAACATCTGACTTGGAGACAATGTGTTGACCGTTTCGATGGAATAGGTAGCGCCAGTTAGAGTCGTATCCTGCTGTCATGTTGCATGTGAAGGTAACAGACTCTCCAAGAAATAAAGTGGATGAACTGGGGTCATGGGTCAACTGAACATCTAGATTAAACAACAAAAAACACAAGATGTAAACAATGAATGCTAGGCTACTTGTGTTATGCCAAAACATATTCAACTGGAAAAGGTTTAAGAGTAAAATTAGTGTGAAGATCCAGAGTAACAGATAAAAAAAAGACGTTACGTCACCTTGTGCATGTCCAAAATTGAAGACCATATGCAGCACTAAAAAGCAGATTTTAGACATTAAACATCATAACTTACTGAGACATATTATACATTTGATAAACACACTGCCATTTCAGCCATACACACATACACACACACACAAATTGTACTCACAAAGTAAAGTCACCCAACAGAGTGAGGTTTTCCCCATCCTAACCTACAAGATCTGACTTGTTCTGTATGAGCGTGAGTGGAGAAGGACAAGCAGAGAGTACAAGTTTAATGAAAATGGGGAACTGAGACGGTACATATCTTCATTTAGTGTCACAGTCCAACCCTCCTTCTACTTCCTTCCTTTGAAACACTGACCACATGAAGCTGTTCTACCACAAAAATAGAAAAAGAGTGTCCTCTTGTCACATGCAACCATCTTCTAACACTTACTGGCTCCCTGATGGCGTTTAAGTTTGCACTAAATGCTTGCAACTCTGTCAGAGAGTCTGAATAATGTTCTCCATTCCCTTCTGGGCCCACAGATCAAGTAAAAATTTCAATTAAAATGTTTTCCTTTTGCAAGAATTACATCTGCAGAGAAGTAAGAATGTGCTATTGTAAAGAAAAAGACAAAAATATCTTTAGGACACACGCTTCCTTGATGCATGAGGAACTCACAGAATAGAAAAACTTCAACCTTTTAGTCACTATTTATGTAATGTATCGGTAAAATAAAGATCAAATACCAGCTTTGTTTATAGTGATTTTGAAAAGCTATGACTCAAAAGCAAAAAAACAAACAAAAAAACTAGAACGCCTCTGCACACAATCGCTCGTACACACAGTCATGCATAAACACAAATGAGCCATCTGTATTTTATTAATACAACATCTCAATTTTGATTCCAGATCAAACTTTGATTTAATGAGCATTCATGACGATTTCTCCAGATATCATCTAACCACCTTCCTTTTTTTTTCTTCATGACAAAAAAGTAAATAG
>NW_015118946.1:0-6579 GCF_001443285.1 Poecilia latipinna
CATCATAAATAATGAGTTTGTGAACAACCTTCATCTTCCCAAGGTCAAATTCTCATAATAGAACTGGAGAAATTCTAAGATTTTTCCTAAAAAAACATCACCAGAAGCTCAGGTTCTTTGAGAATACAGGAATAAATTTGTAGAAAATGACTAAGTTCCATCAGAGATTCTCTTGCCTGAGCAGTGGACATCTGCAGCTCCTCCTGAGTTACCACAGCCTGTTCAGTTTAGCTCTTTATGTTGTCCAACCTGTCAGTTTAGCTGGACTGTCATGTTTTGGTAAAGTTGCACTTGTGCCAGATTCAGTCCATTTTGAATTTAACTGTGGCCCATGTTATGTTCTTGGGATATTGTTTAAGAATCTAGTGCTGCTTACCTAATCTTACATGACATATATTTCCCAACAAGTCAATATATGTTTTCAAAATTAATTTAAAAAAATAATAATTTTCCTTCCAGTTTACAGTTATCTCATACTGTGTATTGATCTAATATACAATCTCAATAAAACACTCAGTTGCAAAATGACGTAATGCATAAAAGAGCAACGGAGATGAATGCTTTTGCAAAGCGTTGTAGTTCTCACCCTCCGAATTTACTTATTTTTGATCCATTTAAGCATTAACTGGCTCCATCAGTGATGGATAGAGGCAGAGCACTTAATGTGAGATTTCTGCTACGACTGCTGTTCTGCTTCACCAAATCATCACAAGCTGAGGAAAAAAAAAAAAAAAGAAAAAAAATTAACCTCAGGCTTTATATGAACATGTACGCCAGGACTTCATTTCCTCTGCACATCTTGCTGCACTCATCAGTTTTATATAGAACACACTAGTCCCAAGTCAACATCAGTAAAAATGAAACGGTGCATGATAATGATGTTCCCTGACCTCTTTTAGACCGTCAGTATAATCCATGATGCTGCTGTCTTACCTCCCGCCATGTCTCGCAGCTGAATTTAACTTAGCAACTCGAAAAGCGCACATGTAAAATCCAATCATAAATATAAAGTCTCAAGTCAATGCAGCTGTGGGATACGTAGGAGATAACATGTTTTGCTTCATTCCACAGATAAAAAATAATAAAGAAAACTACAGAACCTTCCTAAGTGCGTTTTTATGGGTTTTACTGGAAAAAAATGCTTCATTGCTTGTTTTTTCTCTCCGGCATCTCGAGCCAGTTCGGAAAGAGAACATCTGCAAACTCTCACCCCTTCGACTCTATATTGAAATGTTGCTTGGGAAATAATTCATAGTCTCATTGCTGAACTCCCAAATGCCCAATGAAAGAAAACAACACAATAAATCTCACATTTCACCGACTGCTCTCTCAACAGTTTCTGTACAGCATGGTTAGTCCAACCAAAGTCTGAGAACACAGAAATTTGGTCTAATTATTGTATATTCTTTAACTGCCTTATTGAGAAACAGAAACTGAACTTCCTGCACCACAAAACTGGATAAGTTCTGTATTAACTAGGTTAAGTGCAACACACACCTGCATCCCACAGTTCGAATCAAAAGTGCACGAAAATGTCGACACTCGGGAGGAAACTCTAAACCTCTCCACGGCCCAATAACCCCAAAACTATTTCATACATTGTAGGTTATGCTGCATTATGTTTTGGTCTTATAGTAGGTTTTGGTCTTATGGGTGAAATGGAGCTAAAACTCCTTCAACTAAGAATGCCTAAACGTTTATATTGTCCTTTTAGATGCATATATTTTTTATTGGAATACATTTAGATAGACTTAAAAGCAGGTGAGTTACTGTATTGTCCCACAGGTGAAATTCGAGGAATACTTCATAAACGTTAAGCTTTTCTTGTGAGCTCTGATAGCCTAGTGGAGCCCTGAATCATAGCCAATGTCTTGAACCAGCTCAGTTTAGGGCTGCAGCTAATGATTATTTTAGTACTCAATTATTTGATTGATTACTTTGATGATTAATCAATCAGATAAAAAAGCATGGCACATTCTGCAGAGTTCTTATTTAACACTTTAGTTTTTTATACTATATTAGAAATACTTAAAAAGAAAGCAAATAAACATCTATAAACAAACAATTACTTTTTAAATAAAACATAAACTAATTATTGTGTAAAATTAAATTCCTTTAGGGAATGTTTGAGCACTTGCAATGTCAGTCCTTCCTCCTTCACTTAACATCACTATATGTAGGGTTGATCTGTTGACTATTTTTTGCATCAACCGATATAAAAATGTGACTAATAGGATACTTCTTTTACAGAATGTGAGCCAGGTGATGTTAAAATTGAGCAGTTCTGGATAGAACATATTCACAGAAAAACTTTTTTATATCTTAAATGTAAAATGTATATACTTTTGTGCATTTTTTTTATTAATTATTGCTTTGAGTGTGTTGCTCTTTCAGCAAACAGTATTTTTGTGGGTCTGTATACTCTAGTTAACAATTAACCGATTACTAAATTAGATTAGTTGATTCATCACAATAACTCTGATTAATCGTTGCAGCCCTCAGTTAGCAGCCTCCCATCTGGTCACCCCAAACGAAACTACCAACTGAAGGTAAGTTGAGTGGGAATTTATAATATGGGAAATATGACTCATTACCCTGGGAGGCACAGTCTTGGGGGTAGCGGTGCATTTTTATTTTTATTTTTTCAAATTTATCGTTTTTTCCCCCCCTCTTTTCAAGTTTTCTGAACTAATTGACACTGCACAGAATTTCTTTTAAACAATTTCATATTTATGGAATATTTTTTAAAAATTACCATATTTTGGTGACTTTAAACCTCATTTTTATATTTTGGTGACTTTAAACCTCATTTTTAACTTAATGAAAGCCTTAAGATTGTTGGGGCCCAGAGGAAGGGGCTGGCTCAGGGCCCATTCAAACACTGGGTGAGTTAATCAGAACAATATTTATGATTCATGTCGACTGATGATCCCAACTTACCGCTATGCGGGTGGAAATCTTCTGCTCGCCCTCTGATCCCTTCTGCTCTCCATTGGCCCTGCTGTAGTCTGGAGGTTGTTGGTTCGATCCCCGGCTCCCTTTGCTCTTTCGGTTCCCGGGCCCCTGTTGGACGATGTTAAGCAGGTGCAGTGTGTTTTCGTGCTCCCGGTCGGAGCTCTCGGCCTGACCCCTCTGGTAGCGGTTCTCGCAGGTGGAGTGGTGCCTCCTGAACTGCTCAATGCGGGCGCGCAGACGCTCCACGATGGCGTTGTGCAGCTGGGGGTCCGCGGAGCCTCCTCTGGAGGTGGCCACCATCGGTCCGTTGCCGACCACCCCGCCGGGCATGGCTCCTAACCCGACGCCCAGCATGGGCACGAAGGTCCCTGCAGCAGCACCAGCAGCAGACTGAGCGGGAGTCGCCTCTCCCATGCCCGCTGGTCCCTCACAAGTTTAGAAAAGCTGAGGTCCTCTCAGCCAGAGCAAGAAAACAATGTGTAAGGGATTTAACTAGAATTCCATGTGGAAAAACTGAAATGCTGGCCTATTTATTTTGGATATTAGTTTAAATTGACAGTTCCCATATGAAAACACCAAACATTTAGGTAAGAAAATTTCCAAAGTACTGTCCTCATGTGCCTAAATACAGAGGAAAAAGTCCCAAAGTTACAGCATCCTACTCTTTCGGGGTAAAATGTTTTCCGAACATGAGGAGTCGTGGGGGTCACAACTGGAATGAATCTTCTCTTCCTTAACGACGCGACCTCTGCTCAGAGACAAACAGGCTGCATTCAACGCGAATCCCTCCGATGATTCAAAACCATGGCACGCACAACTTCACTCCCACCGTCCGTGCTACATTTTCAGCCCGTGTGTGTGTTACACCCGTTGCATAGCCGAAAGAGTGCGACCGTCAGAGGAGCCGAGAATATGGGAGTGAGCGGTTCGTTCCCAGAGCGAGAGAAGCAAGCACATAAAGACACCGAATCCACAAAACTTCAAGACTCACGGCATTGTTGTTTGGAAATTAGTCCTTTCTCTCTTTGTTTGTCCATCTCCATCCAGAGAGGAATTTGATCGCAAAGCAAGAGGGGGGGGAAACACAGGAGGTCGAAACGCGTGGAGCCGCTAGAGTAACCGATTGAGATTCGTCTCTATAGTCCATTGACAATCATTTGTCCGTGTGGTAGACCGAGGCAATACCAGAGCTACTATACACAGACCCTCATTGTATGAACATTCCTCTTCTGACATGGTGCACTCTTACGGATGAAGCCGGGCGTGAATGCACTCTAGTGGAGGATTGGAGAATTATCCTTCAAGGAAAGCGCCATGGCAGAGGGGAATTAATCTCATTCATGTTCCTCAAACATAACTAATTCAGTAGCTGATGAAAAAGTTCAGCTCCATGAGAAATCGTCTTGGGTTTCTGCTGTTAACTAGATGGTGTTTTTTTCTTACTTTCTGATAGTTCCAAACAAAGCAGAGAATAATTATTAAGTAGACACAAAAGGATACAAATAAAATCTAAAAAAGTGTGGCATGCTTATGTATTCAGCCCTCTCTATTCTTATATCATTAAATAAAAGTCAGTGCAATCAACTTTCTTCAGCAGACAAAAAAAGCTAAAAGAGTCCATCTCTGTGTTTTGATTTCTGCTGTGAAAACTACATTCTAGCAACATTTTATACCAAAGAGGAATCAGCAAGAAAAAAACTAAAAAAAGAACAGTTATTTAATTTTTATGTGGAATGTAACTCAAACTTATTCATGAAAAATCAATAGAATTACATGTTTTATTGGATATACTTTTAAATATATCCAAAAAACTCAAAAGAAAATGCAATTTCAGAAGCTGAAATATATAGACCTAGAGCTACTTGACAAGCAATTGGCTGGCGTTCGCAAGGCAAAAATCCCAGAGCATCATTCATTTTATTTGGTGTGTTTGGTTGTAACACCAAAAGCAGATATTAGGAAGACTGTGGATATCAGTTTCTGGTATTTGGTGTTTGAACTATTAAAATACTCAAGTCATATGAGTATTTGTCTCTTACCAGTAGTTTTGTTTTGTTTCAGCTGTAGTCCCTAACCCCTGTGAATCCTGGGTAAATGATGAATTAACTGGGAATTAACCTCCAAAAGCAAAACATGTATCAGTCTGTAAAGGCTACAAAGGGTCAAAGGCATCCTTAAGGTTTTGGGAGTTCAGTGAACCACAACCAGAGCCATCAACCACAAATTAAGAAAATTTGAGTTAGTGCTTAACTTTCCCATGAGTGAAGAGGCAAGTCGTTTTTCAAAGAACTGTAAATGAGCGCGTTTTGTAGGGATCTTAGTGAACATGGGTGGATATAAACATCATCATGAATGCCAAGGAACATCAGAAGACAGTTCTGAATTAAACTTGCGGAGAAATATAAGGCAGGTTTATGATGAAAAGCTATACCACGGTCTTAGCATTTCACAACATGTTCATGTTGCTACACTTGTTAGCGTTGTGGTTTCAGGATATCCAACTGCTGGTAAACCAGATAAACTCACTTTACAAGTGCACCATAAATGTTTCCATCATGGTCTTATGTTAAAAGCAGGGTGCATATGGAGTCTTAAGGAATTGGATCAGGAGGTTTTCACCAAGAGAGAACAAATAGGCAGATTTCTTATAGAGCTGAGCTGTGTAGATTGATTATCAGTCAGGTCTGGTTTATCTGTCTCTCTTACCAGTAGTTTTGTTTTTTTTTACACTGAAAATAGGTCTCAGAAATCCTTTTTTCTTGACAGAAAAAAGCCACTTCCATAATGACTCGGTATAACTGTCGACACATTTTTGAAGTGAGTTATCTCAGGGGAATAGTAGATCAGACACAGGGAACAATCAGCAGTGCCTGTGCATACAGGCTAGTAAAATGTATAACATAGATATTGTTCAGCTGAGAAAACAGTGAAGAATTATTGAATAGAAAATCGAGAAATAAAGATTTTCTGAATTAACAAAGCAACCTTCAAGAGAATTTTGAAATTAGATTTTGAAAGTGTGAATTTAAGTAGCTTCAATACGTTTCTGACAGTTTAACACCGTTCTGCGCCTCACCCCCATTTTTCAAAAACGATTTTATTTACTGTCAGCGTTAAAAAGAAGAGGACAAACAAATGTATTAACGGTATGTCACCACAAGGTGTACCATACGTAAGTGGCTCTTTGCGTTCTTTTAAATTTAATTTAAAATATTTTTTGGTTCTCCTGTAAGAGCATAATAGAACTCATATAGCCAATAAATTTTTTTTAATTTATTTTAAACGTTTACCCGTGTGGAAAAAAAAATCATATACCAACACTTGATGCTAAAAGTTTGCAAAGTAAAAGCACTCAAAATAAAAATACTTTTTGGAGAGGCATATAAATTATATTTATTTTTTTAGAGCATTGTTTTTGAAAAAAAAAAGCTTAAAAAGAGAGAGAGAGTTAGAAATTGTTTAACTAGTTCAGGTCAGACAAACTGGTTGGTACACAATGAAAACAACAACAATCTGTTCCTGGACGTACTTATGAAAAATGCTCCAAATTGACAGACTTAGATAAATTTGTTAGTACTCCTGGTAAAAATTTGCATACAGCCTAAAACTAGAATTTTTTTAGGA
>NW_015118947.1:0-6578 GCF_001443285.1 Poecilia latipinna
AATGTTTTTGTTTTTAGTTCTGGATGCTCGCTGTCTCTGGTGTGGACGTGTAAAGTTCGTCTGCATCGGCGTTAGAGCACGTAAACTATCCAGTGGTACTCCGGTTCGGTTATCTTCATTAAAAGAAGATCAGCATTATTCCTTCCTGGAGTGGTTATTATCCTGCACCTTTACAATCCATCCGTGGCCGCCGTTAACAACTGGTGTCAGAAGTGGGATTGTTCCGGACCGGATTCAAGACACAGAAGGACGTCTTGGGTGCTTCGGATGAATCGCTCCAGTAAAAGTAAGGCGGAGGACAAAAAGAAGGAAAAGTACGGTCCAGAGAAGTAAGCAAGCCAGTATTGAACTCAAAGACTGAAAGCAAGATTAAGCTGTGTAAACAGCGCATCTGTTCGTGTCGGTGAGAAACGTTAACTTGTTAGCAGTTACAAAAAAACAACAAAACAAAAAAACCGCTGTCAAGAAAAGTCATGGCCCCACTANAAAAACAATAGCCGGACGTGCCAAAGNCTAAAACAAAGCAGCAGAAGTGACTATTAAAAAATATAATTATTATAATGGATGAAAATGCCAAACTACTAGAAGATCCAGCCGCACCTTCAGCCCAACCTCCGCAAATGTTGTTGGACCATCAGTCAAAACGGTTAAAGCAACTGCTAACACCAGTACTACAACATGCTGCAACAGAGCAAAGAGAGACATCTAGAGCAGTGCAACCAACAACAAGCAGCCAAATCCCGAATCCTGGAACTGCCCCTCCTCCCTTAATGTTGCAAGAAAACCCAGAAGCACCCAGTGTTCAACCACACACACCGTTTACTGCAGAATTGGAGGTAATTCGGCAAAGGTCACGTAATGCAGGCCCATCCAACACTTCAGCCATCCATGATCCAACTGTAAGGCGTAGAGTGGGAGACATACATCAGTGGTCATCTGCGACACATCCTATTTCACAGGATGCATACGGAGGATTTGGCCAGACTGAGAGTCGGCATGAGGTGGCAAGACAGCCACTACATGAAGCAGCCAAAGTTAAGCTGGCAACATATGACGGCAAAGAGGACTGGGACTCATTTTTGCTCCCCTTTGAACGTCAGGCTTGTAAATGTGGATGGACAGGGGCAGAGAGAGTAGATAAGCTTCATGAATGTCTCCATGGGGTTGCAATACATTATGTCTGCTTCTTGCCTGAACACATCCGTGAAGACTACACTCTTCTCAAAGAGCAGTTTACTCAAAGATTTGGAGTAAAAGACCCCCCCACCACTGTTCACAGGAAGCTGGGAGAACTGCGTCAGTGCAAAGAATCACCAGCAGAGTTTGCAGAGGAAGTGCGACGCCTGGTGACTTTGGCATATCCAGGAACAGATTTATTACTCCAGGACCAGCTGGCAACTGATGTCTTCCTGAAAGGCCTAAGGAACCAAAAAGTAGCTTATGAAGTAATGAATCGTGACCCTCCATCATTGGCTGAGGCACAAAAGCTTGCTGAAGCCAACGAACATAATTTTAAAGCAACTCTGGGTCATGAGGCTGAGATGAGAGCAGGGAGGGCCTGGCTTATTTCCTGGGCTGTTGAAGGTGAAAATGTTCCTGACGACTTTTGCCCCACCTCCAGACGCCTCCAGAGCCCAAAGTATGTAACAGAGTATCAGTTTAAAATGCTTATGGACAAAGTGGAGCAGCTAAATTTGAAGTTAGAACGCCTTCAGACCGTGTCAGCTGATTGTGGAACTGCTACATCAGCCTATACCAACAGAAAACAAGAACAAGAAAGTGACAAGATGGCATCACGTCAGCTACCTGCTCAAAATTCCCGAGCCCGGTCACCAAGCCCAAGCCAAATGAACAAGCCCATCTGTTTTCAATGTGGTGAAGCTGGGCATATGATGAGGGAGTGTTCAAGATCACCGAGTCCAATTCGGCACAGAACCAATCCCAAGGAGTCTACTTCTGAATCTCATAGGGGCGTCGAAAGTAGGGAGGCTCAGCACCTCGCCCCACAACTCGGACGTACAACTAAAAAGGGTCCTAGCTTACAAGTTGAAATGACTGTCAATGGCCTACCTGTTAAAGCAGTTGACACTGGCGCAGAAGCCACAGTAATTTCAGAAGAAGTTTATAACATGCTGCCACAGGAAGCAAAGAAGCCGCTCAACAAAACGTCTCTCCGTAATGCAGGAGTGGGACACCCTGGGTGAGTTGGAGGTGACATTAGGAATCGGGAAACACAAGTTCAACTGGATGGTCTTTGTTGGCCGGATTCATGATGCTCTGCTCCTAGGCCTTGATGCAATGCAGGCAGCCAAGATGAGTCTTTGCTGGTCGCCAAGGATTTGTGGGTAAAGAGCCAATCCCAGCTTGTGTCATTGGAGGAAGTGAGGGGGACTACTCTGTGGCCCATGTGCTCCTGGAGGATAATGTCACACTACCACCAGAGAGTGAATGCATTGTCTGGGGAAAAGTTGATAAACCCAAGCCCAGGCTTCCAGCTGTCCTGGAACCACTTAACATAACAGAAGCTGTCTCATCAGGAAGTGTTGCCATCTACATGGACCCCAGAGTTCCAGTTCAACTTTGTAATTTCTCAAATACCAATGCATCATTGCCCTGTGGAGTGTGTGTGGGCATTCTAGTTGAAACCTTCCCGGATGATCCCCTTATAATGCTGGATTTGGATGATATCCAACAACCAACTATGGCCGTGAAAGAGGACAGCCACACAAATGGACCAAAGGTTGGAAGAGTTAAGAAAAATGCTCTAGATCTACCAGAACACCTTCAAGCCCTCTATACAACATCCAGTGAAGCGCTCAGTGAACATCAGCAGGTGAGACTAATTGAGCTGCTCTTAAAATACCAGTCTCTCTTTGCAGCCAATGATACAGACCTTGGCCAACTCTCTGTTGTTACTCACAAGATAAACACTGGAGACGCAAGACCTGTACGACAGCCAGTCAGACGGACACCATTGGGCTTCCAAGGTGAAGATGAAAGGCATCTCAAAGACATGTTGGAAGCTGGAGTAGTGGTGCCATCATCTTCTGAGTGGGCTTCACCAGTGGTACTCGTTCGTAAAAAAGATGGGGGGGGGTGCGCTGGTGTGTGGACTATCGACGCCTAAATGACCTCTCTATAAAAGATGCTTATCCACTGCCGAAGATGGAGGAGTGTCTTGATGTGCTGGGAGAGGCTGCCATCTTCTCTACCCTGGATCTCCAGTGTGGGTACTGGCAGATTTCTGTAGACCCAAACGATCGCTGCAAAACAGCATTTACCACCCGCTATGGCCTCTATGAATATACCAGGATGCCCTTTGGCCTATGTAACGCACCTGGCACCTTTCAGAGAGCCATGGAGCTTGTTTTGCGAGGGTTTCAGTGGAAGATCCTCCTTATCTACTTGGATGACATTATTGTACTGGGCAGAGATGTAGAACAAAACCTGGTGCATTTAGCTGATGTTTTTGAATGTCTCCATAACTATGGTCTAAAGCTGAAGCCAAAAAAATGTCAACTACTAAGAGACAAAATTCTCTTCCTTGGACATGTAGTCAGCAGAGAGGGAATAAGTCCCAACCCAGAGCTGATTAAAGATGTACAGGAATGGCAGCCTCCCACTAACACACAGCAGCTGCAAGCTTTTCTAGGACTATGCAACTATTACCGCCAGTTTGTATCTGGCTTTGCAGAACTTGCTACCCCTCTTAACAGTCTCCTGAATTAAAAAGCTGAGTTCCAGTGGGGTGAGACCCAGCAAAAAGCCTTCCTGCAACTTAAACAGGACTGACTGTCACACCTGTCCTGGCTTATCCAGCAGCTGAAGGTGACTACATCCTGGACACTGATGCTTCCAGTTATAGCATTGGTGCAGTGTTGTCATAGGTCCAGTGGGGGGGAGGATAGAGTGATTTCATATGCAAGCAAACACCTCCCTCCTACACAGCAGAGATATTGTGTGACCAGAAGAGAGCTGTTGGCAATCGTAAAATATACAAGACAGTTCCGCCACTTTCTCCTGGGAAGAAAGTTCCTTCTTCGAACTGACCATGGAAGTCTAGCTTGGCTCTTTTGTTTCAAACACCCTAAAGGCCAACTGGCTCGATGGCTTGAAGAACTATGTCAGTATGATTTTGACACTGAACACCGCCCTGGTCTGCAACAGTCAAATGCTGATGCAGTGTGAAGACAGGCTACAGAAGGATCAACAAACTGTGAGTGCTATCAAGCGGGCAAGGATGTAACGGAGCTCCCCTGCAGAGGATGTTCTCACTGTCAAAGACTGCACAAACAGTGGGCCAGATTTGAAGAAGATGTTGATGACGTCCCACTCATCATAAGGCATGTGACAGTGGAAGAAGTTGGAAACAGCACACAGGAGCAGCGCCAAGCTGAAGCTGAGACTCAATCCCCCAGATAAATTGGATGCAAACTCTTAGCAGCCAGCAGCTTTTAGCAGTACAGAAAGAGGACACTGTACTTTCTATCCTACATAGCTGGAAGGAAGCAGGGAGTCTTCCAACAAAGGATGAAGTTGCGATTGAGAGTCCAGCAGTTGGAAAATACTGGCTCTGCTGGCCACAGATAGAACTCCATCAAGGGGTCCTATATTATCGCTGGGAACATGTGTATAGCTTAAAACCTTCCCTCCTGCTATTGGTCCCTGCTTCGTTGCAAATGGAGGTCATGCAGGCCTGCCATGACCCGCCACTTTCAGGGCATCTAGGTGAAACAAAGACTCTCCAACGTCTCAGGCAGAGCTTGCATTGGTACGGCATGGGAAGTGACCTCCACAAATACATCCAACAATGCCCTCGATGCAAAGGTCTGATGTCAAGCAGCCCCTGGAAGAGAGCTAAGCTACAAAGTTACCAGGCAGGAGCACCAATGGACCGGTTGTACCTTGACATATTGGGCCCCTTTCCCATCTCAAGTTCTGGAAACAAGTATATTCTTGTCATCATGGATCAGTTTACGAGGTGGGTTGAGGCTTTCCCAATTCCAGACCAAGGAGCAGAAACAACTGCCAGAATGTTAGTCAACAACTTCCTAGCTCATTTTGGGCCCCCATTAGAGCTCCATACGGACCAAGGCTGCAACTTCGAAAGTGTGCTTTTCAAAAGTATTTGTCAACTTTTCCAGATCTCCAAGACCAGAACCACTCCATACCATCCTGCTTCAAACGGGCAAGTGGAACGATTTAACCGCACCCTTCTGCAGATGATCCGCTGCTATGTAGACCAAAATCAGAAGAACTGGGACGAGCATTTGCCTCTGCTAACAGCTGCATATCGCAGTGCACAGAACTCCAGCACTGGATTCTCACCAAATATGCTGATGCTGGGGAGAGAAGTTCATCAGCCACAAGACCTCTGGCTTGGTCTTGCAGAATGAACGTGGAGTGAAAGGGACCCCCTGGAGTACGCTCATGACCTTGAAAAGACCCTTGGCGAAGTCCATGACATGGCACGGCAGCATCTACGTGGAGCTCAGCTCAGACAGAAGAGGACCCATGACCTGCGTGCCAAAGAATGCAGTTACAACATAGGGGACCTGGTCTATGTAAAGGACAACACGAGGAAGTTGGGCTTTAGTCCCAAGCTGCAGCCCCCTTGGAAAGGCCCATGTATTATTAAAGCCCAGTTGGACCTGTACTATTTGAGATCTTAACACAACGTGACAAAAAGGTCATGCACCATGATCAGTTGAAGTCATACACAAGTGATGTCATACCAGCATGGGTCAAACGACAAAGACACATGGTTCCTTTCTCTGTGCCAAGATGTAGTTCCATTACCCAAACACATGACCACTTCCCCTACACCAGCACCAGATGAGCCTGGAAGTGACAGCGGAAGGAAAGCTCTGGGTGGGTCTCCAAAACTGCTAAGGCAAAAGGGCAAGCGTCAGGTTGCAGCCCGCAGAAGAAGGTTGGCTGTGCAACATCGGCAGCAAGATGAACCCCATACCTCTGGATCGGAAGAAGACAAACAAGGACCCGTGTTCAAAAGACTCTTAAGGGTCGAGAAATACGGGCCCCTGCCTGCTATCAAAATGACTGGACTGAATAATTATCCTTCATTAAGAGATGAGTTATATTAAAGTTCTAAGCAGGGTGTTGAAAGTTAAAAAAAAAAAAAAGTTTGCTCCAGTAACATTTAAGTTTGCGCTAGTAATGTTGCAAGTGTGTTTTTAGCATTCCATAGTAGTTTGATGTTCTTTGAAAGGGGTGGGGGGTAGTGTAGTACTTGTAAGCATCTGCTTATCTTTGCATTATTTCCCATACTAACTAGGCTGATCTGAGTTTAAGTGTGTTAAAGTTAATTTACTTCGTTAATAGAATTCTGCATGCAGCAGTTGTGTGTTCTGGGGGAATGTTTTTGTTTTTAGTTCTAGATGCTCGCTGACTCTGGTGTGGACGTGTAAAGTTCGTCTGCATCGGCGTTAGAGCACGTAAACTATCCAGTTGTACTCCGGTTCGGTTATCTTCATTAAAAGAAGATCAGCATTATTCCTTCCTGGAGTGGTCATTATCCCGCACCTTTACGATCCATCCGTGGCTCCCGTTAACAATAT
>NW_015118948.1:0-6575 GCF_001443285.1 Poecilia latipinna
TTGATCAGCAAAATGTCTGCTGGCCTTCACCTCACAGAAAAAAACACATTTCTTCAGCTTAATTCTACTTCAATGCACAGATGTATCTTTTTTGTTTTTTGATCACATGATTTAGAATGTTTAGAAGATGGAGAAAAGCAAGCTCTTACCCCCAAAAAGAGATATGAATAAGAAACAAAACTGTACTTTAAATAAAGTGACAGACCCCTTCATTATAATTCTTTCTATATATTTTTTTTAACCAACTGTAAACTGCCATTCTGTACATGTGCAATCTGTTCTGCTCTGAGTACACTACCCTGTTTTTCCTTCTTGTTTATTATGTTGCTGATGGTGCAGCATGTTGTTGGACCTTTCTGTTCAGAATAAAATCAGATGTTTATACATAATGTCTTTGTTTTCGTCTTCATTTGGATTTTTGGTCTTTCAAAAACATTAATACAGGTGGATGTTTTACTATCACACCTTCTGGTTTTAGACGTCTACAGAATAAAATGGCTGATGCTGCTTTATGCGTCAATTAGCAAGAGACCCTTAAAGCTGGGAGTAATGAATGTCTCGTCTACTATATGAAATCAGTTATCGGTGCATTAAATGCAGCGTCCAGTTACAAATATAACCAGTGACTCATTCGTCACTGTTCATATGCCAGAGTTTAGTAATATAAAACCATTTGAACTGGGTAGATGTAAACAAAAATACTGTACAAGAATCTAGCTAGATGTTTGCCGTGGCAACTGCAGCATTATCTACTAGGGTTACTTTTTTTTCAGAAGGAGCTTGGGTTTTGTTTTTATATTATTTTGTTAGTCAGATTTGACCCACGATATTCTGGTGTCTGCTAAACATGAGGGGTTTATATTTTGGATTTAAGTAAGGCAAAATGTACCCACACATTTACAACAAAATAACTTTGTGAGAGAAAGATCTTTGGAGTCATCCAATGAGGATAATAGAAGTCCAAACATTCTGAGAGTTTGGGAGACAGATTTGTGGAAACTTTAAAATAGATCAAAATAAGAAAAGGATGGATACATTTTCTTCTGGGGGATGTTGAAATTTGTGAAAACTGATTTTCAAAAAATCTCAAAACCTCTAAATTTCTAACCTAATGAAAAAAAAAAAAAAACCTGAAAGATTTTATTTCTACTTTTAGTATCATTTCGTTGTGGAATTTAAATGCAAATATTTCATTTGGAAAGTGGATAGAGTGCTAAAACATTTATTTTATCTATATTTAAAACATTTGGTGGGTCTTCATGATTTTTATCTAAAGTTTTTGTCTAAAGTTATTAATAGTCCAAAGAGCTACTTGTAGTTCTCGAACCTCGGGTTAATTTTTTTTATCTATATCGGAGGTTTTTGATGGGGAAATTTTACACATTGAGACTCCTCACAGCCTCCGTGTTTTTAGTGAACTTGACTCAGAAACACGTTTTCCTTTCAGACGTGGCATTGTTTCAAGGGAACGTTGTTTAGCATCTATTGCAATGAAATGACTACAATTTTATTTGACTTTGGTATAAATGTAACTAAATTTTGGAACGTAAAAATAGCAAAGAAATAACTTTGTACTTTTAAAATATAGTAATTCGTTTAAACGTGTAGGCGGAAGTTGGAAAGTTCCAAAACAATATAGGTGGAACTATGATTATCATAAAGTGTTTGTATTTATTTACAGTCTTACAACAGTTGTTTTTATATTACACTACATGGTACTGAGTAAATCAGTAATACAATAGATTAAACAGCAGTGTTTGAGCCCAGTATTTGTCCCCTTCTCTCCGCTAACACCCCTCTGCAGTTGGTCTCGTCGGGGTCTCCCCAACGCAGCAAGCGCACGTGCTCGGTGTTGTGCTGGGAATTGCGCCGGTGTTTCAGCAGATATGAGACTCACGTAAAATGTCATCACGCGGCTAGCTTCGCTTACGCTCCCAGCTCCTTTGACAGAAGTGTGGAAGTGAATACGACGCCTTTGCGTTTCAGAGTTTACGTGGGAAACACTTATTTTCACTAAGGGTGGCGTCGTCACAGCGTGACCTGACGCTGCTCCCGTCGGAGTTCACCGGACTGAAGGTATGGAGCCGCTGTTGGCCACACGATGTTGACATGGTGTCCGCAGACGCACGTCTTGTAGAGTTCAACTGTTTGCTGGTGTCTTTCAGACATCTGTTAGCTTGTCCCACCCAGCTCTCACCAGCTCCATGTGGCTCCCAAATGGTCCATATTGGCCACTGAAAAAGGAAAAACAACCAGCACATCTTAAGCACATTTCTATTCTCTAATTTCTCCCAAAAGCCTGTTTCTTGGCTTGTAAAGGTGGGGGTTGGGGGTTCGCGAGACGTGTGCCACGTCGTTGACCGAGGGATGGGAGCAGAGTACTGGGGGATGTTCTGCACAATCACTGCTGAGGCATTCATTTCTGTGTACAGTCCAGCAGCAGATTAGAATATGCTGGGAAACCATATAGTAACCGGAATAAGTTACTGGAAATACCGCAGCATCGATTTAGACACTCTAGTATGGGCGCATCCATTGCTCGGAGGCCCCGGGCTCTAAAGTCGCTGATGGGCACCATGATGCAACACAGATGCACAAAGTCAAGGACATAGGTGTTGCAAGACAGAATTTTAGTATTCAAAGTTTCATTACACGAAAGCATAGTTTCTTGTACTAAAATACTAAAAAATCAACCTGTGAAAGAAAGTTAACTTTTTAAATAGTTTATTTCTATCATTTAGGGTTGCAAATATTGTTGATTTGCAACAACCTTTAAGACATTTTCAAAAAGAAGTTAACGGGGGGGATGTGAAACTTACCAACTGTAAGCTTTCTATTTGTATTATGTGAATTAATCAGGAATTATAGCAATTTACTGGAAATTGGGATATACACACACACACACACACACACACACACACACACACATATATATATATACAAATATATATATATATATATACAAATGAAAAACAAATGACAACTAGCTGAAAATAAATATAGGTTGTTAATATCGGCACAGTTTTACGTATTGGACCAATACCATGTGTTTAAAAAAAAAAAGACAAACATTGGCTTATAACGATGTTGGGTTAGATATTTTGTGCATTCCTAATAAGGTTCGTCCTAAAAATAATTAAAAATGTACTGGACCCAGTACATTTCTACCCAGTGCAGTTCTCTAAATTCTCTTAGAGATTCTGTAAGCCCTCTGAGAGTGCTCAGAGGGTCTCTTAGTTCCCCCTCTGGTAGTGATAAATGTTGCACTATTTTTTTTGTGTTTTTGTTCTTGTTTTATCAAGGAATTCATATTTGACATCTTGTCATATTTTGATTCAGGTTTGGAGGTCTGCAGAGCAAAACCATGAGCTCCAGGGTGTGTAAGCACTGCGGCAGCTCAGACATCGATGTTGACCAGGCGCGGGGCGATGCCGTCTGCATGGGCTGCGGCTCCGTTCTGGAGGACAGCATCATCGTCTCCGAGGTGGAGTTTGTAGAGACGGGCGGCGGAGGCTCCCTGGCTGTTGGACAGTTCGTGTCTTCAGAAGGTGAGACTGATGCGACACCTCTCAGAGCGTACGGACATGTTGGTTTCTGGTTTGTTAGGGTGTGAGTTTTTTTATTTATTTTTTATTTTTTCACTTTTATTTTACACAGCTTAGCATTGGTCAGATCCACAATTTCACTTTGGAACAAGAAGGACTTGTTCACACAAGTTGTAAAAAACAGTGAGATGTCTCAATGATAGTAAAAGAGCATCAATGAGTTGATTATGCCACTGAAAGCTGCAACTTTCACTGCCATAATGAACCATTTAATGAACAATAAAATGTCAGTGTAACCTCAAAGTAGGGCACATTGACACCAGCCCTGTTTAGTTTGCTTTAATAAAACTGGTTCATTTGTCTACAGAGTCCGGTTCGTTTGGGGAAATGTGAATGCTAATCAAACTCTGATCCACCCACAAACCTCGGTCACGGTTTGGTTAGAGTGAACTCTTGTGCTGTTCAGATGCATATGTGAACGTCAAGAGAGCGCTCCAGAAGCAGGTAGTGGACTACAGTGCAGGGCATTCTGGGTAAATCCAACCAAAACAAACGTGCTAGCCTAACTTGTGGGAGAAATGGCTCATCTGTCTTTTGCCAAAGATGATAAAGGAATGCTGCAGTCGCTAAAATCTCACACCACTCCATTTTGTTTTACATTTTATGACAAAGGAAGCTGTACTTCCTTTGTCACAAAAGAAGAAGGAAGCTGAAGCTGAGCGCAACTGTTGTTTCCTTCAGTGGTTCTTGATGTAGCGCCACCACAGGCGATGAGGGGAACAGGTTTTTCAATTAGCTTGGATTGTTGAACTCAGTACAGTGTGAAAGTGAGCTGCTGAAAATGTAGCAAATGTTGCTATTTTGGTCCCCAATAGAACAGAGTCTACTGGACCATCAGGTGTGAAAACACACTTGGATTCATTCCGAAATTCAAAATTAACAGAGAAACGTTTGAGGGGGGTGGGGGGCTAAATTGCTAATCATTAATACAAAACAATGGCTCAGAACATACAACTAAGTAAAAATATGTCCAGTCAGTGAACCTGTTCCAACTGTCTTACTTAGGATAAAGGTTTTGACAGAGCAGGACTGTGAATTTTCCTCACCTGGGTTTGTCGGAGCTGAGGCGTTTTGTATTTTGCTTGTTGACAGACGTTGGAATCCACGTCAAAGTCCATGTGCTGAATGATTGGTGTTTTATCTCTGGATAGAGTTGGGCATATTTTAAGTCGTGAAGACATTTAAGTTTACTGTTTATTCAGTTTTGATTTATTATTCTTCAGTCTATATTTTATTACCAATCTCAGTTGTCCTCTATCCTTCCAGCAGAGGAAGGACAGAGGAAAGACATCAGGTCCCAAGGGCCTCGGGACCTTGTGTCCATGTTAGACTGTCTCCTCCTGCCTGTGGTCGTCCTAACACTGCCCACTCCCCTGGGACCTGTTGAGGCCCCCGGTGTCCCAGTCCTCATGCAGACCATTTCTGTTTTTGTTATTATTATTATTAAGATATGGTTAAGCTTTCTATATCATTTATTTTTATTTTTATTTTTGCATTAGAGGATCAACACACATCTCCCTTATTTAAATGTGATTCTGGTTTTC
Source organism: Poecilia latipinna (assembly GCF_001443285.1). Classification (NCBI taxonomy): domain Eukaryota; kingdom Metazoa; phylum Chordata; class Actinopteri; order Cyprinodontiformes; family Poeciliidae; genus Poecilia; species Poecilia latipinna. The sequence goes on from NW_015118948.1 coordinate 5,150, forward strand.
CTTGCTGTATAGAAGAGCTGCTAGGAGAAATGAGTCTGTGTGTTACTTCATATTTATACCCCACAGACACGCACAGTTATGGATTACTAATTAAAACATCCAAAAAATCAAAAAGTATACAAAATTAAATATTACTTTCATTTGCTTTACTTTTTTAGGAAGTGTTAATGGAGCCCACTGATGATCCCACCCCAATAAATAAGTGTATTTAAATCAAATTAAAAGTTGTATTATTCTAAATTTTCCAGAGTGAGCTTATGTTACTGAAATAAAATATACATTTTGAATAATTATAAGGCTAAAGGCATTTACATGTACCAGTCTGTATTTCAATTCTGTCTAATCAGACTGCCCAGTTTTCAGTTTTATTTAAGTAGATGAGCCTTTTGACCACTAGAGTGCGCTGTAGAATCACACAGTCGGGTTTCTTTAGATTATCTTGGTTTCTGATGGTGATGTTTTTTTGTGTGTTTGTATTTTGGAATCTGTTCAAGGTTTAAAATGGTCTTAATGGTGTGAATGTTAATAGAAATAATTTTTACATTTCAGCACTTTATGCTTTGAGTTACTTAGAACTTTTTATTATTTTTTAGGTGGTCTTAAAAATCCAACTTTTGGGGATGGACACTTCTCAGGGATGGGGTCAGAGTCCAGAGCTCAGACGTTGCAGAGAGGTGAGTGACCAGCAGAGGGAGCCACAATGCTTAGCTAAACGTCCCATGGTGGAACTGATGAAAGTAGATTTAGTTTTTCTTCTTGATGTTTTTTTTTATCTTTTTTCCACCCAAATTGGATGAAATACAGAAACATAAAGAGTGATGTTGATTCTGCTCAACGTTTCATGGCGTTTTTAACATACTGCAACATAAATATTAAAAAGATGAGTAATGTAAAGTCTCCCTGTTAGACAGAAGATGTTTAGACTGCGGACACATTACTCGACTTTTGGTCTTCACAGATTCTGAAAGGACTCGGTTTTTCCTTCTTTTTTTTGTTCCACAACTGAAAGACCAAAGATAACTCAAACATTATTTGTGCTGAGGGAAGTCAGGCTACAGGATTCGTCAAACAAACCTGAGCCAAACCGAACTCAACAAACTCTTGTGGAAATTCTTGGAAAGGCAACAGAAGGTACAAACCTGCCATTAGGTGGCAGTAATGGTAGATATGATCAGAAATTGCTGATTACAACTGCCAATGACGATCAAGTTTTTTCTTTTGGTTATTTTCAGTCATTATGGGATTATAGTTAGCTAGTTTATGGCATATATTATAGCTCATAATGTTTCTATGGGTTCTGTTTATTTGGGTTAGTCATAGATGTGTGTTTAAATCTTGAAGTCTGTGTTTAGTCCTTTGGATGCAGGACAGCAATGAAAGGATGAGACTTTGCTTTTTTGTCAATCATGAATAAGTTTAGTTTAAA
>NW_015118949.1:0-6573 GCF_001443285.1 Poecilia latipinna
CACCAAATACATCTTGTATTAATTATTACACTGTGCTTTTCAGCACATCATTATGATTATATGTGCATGTTTGTTTTTGTACTGTCTTGCTTCTCTGTTCTTTGTGTACACCTTTATGAACCATTCTCTTTAATAAAAGACTGGCTCTGGATCAGTCTCTATAAACACCACAGTATCACCTTCTGGCTGCACATCAGACAATAATTAATTTGCAGTTCCTGTATAGTTTATCTGAGATAAAAAAATAAGGGTGCTAAAGTGCTCAAAGACAAAATTGACTCAAAAGCTAGGCTTCAGAAAAGTGACATGTGTCAAAGAAAATCTTCAGAGACACCAAAACTACCAGAAATATATTTTTCTTGCCATTAAGGAGTAAAGTATATGCTTTTTAGCATAATTTTCAACAAATATTAACCTAAAAAACATACAACAGTTGTATGTTTTTCATTATTTGAAACCCAAAAAAACAGAAATAATTTGCTAGTTTCTTAAAAATGACCAAAAATGTTCCTAAAGCAGATGTCATCCCCTGAGCTCTCACATCAATAGTCCATTGATCCATTGATTTCCTGCAGTGCTGTTGTGGTTTAGCCAAGTAGGAGGGACGACCGCTCCAAGATGACCGCCATATTTCCTGTGCCCGAGAAGTCAATCTGAGGTCTACTCTTTACTATGTCTGGGCTACACTAGGGCCGTGTAAACACAATAAAAAATGTAGATGTTTTATCACTTAACGTATAGTTAGTTGTTCCATGCTCTTCAAATTTCCATATGAAGGATTGAGCTGGATTGAGCTGTTTAACCTGTCATTCATAGGTTGTCATTCACGAGAGGACCCAAATTTGGGTAACCTTTACTGTACAGTTGGATTTATCCTTAAAACTAGATTACACACAGATTTACAATTTAGGTGAATTTTAAAGCACTTGGTTGCACTGAGTTATATTTAGGGTTTTCAGTTTGAATGAGGCTGAATACAAGGTTTTTTTGGAACGGCAGCAGTATGAATCTATTGTTCACTGTGTTCCAGATTCATTACTGGGAAAGAGACAACCAGAACCAGACTGAGAAGATGAAGGTGATTTTTGTCCCAGATACCTGTGTTCACCTCACAAACCTGACCAGCTATACACCATATATGGTCACACTGACTGCCTTTAACACTGCTGGGGATGGACCTCCCAGTGACCCCCGCGGGGCACGGACCCTGCAGTCTGGTAGGAATTTCGTTACAACTCAGTTCCCTGAAAACTAAACTGTAAGGCAGCGTGTTCTCTGATCTCCCTGGTCTGTTTGTTCCGCAGCGCCCAGCCAGCCAAGCTACCTGACCTTCTCTGAAGTGACGGGGGGGAGTGTCAACGTGTCCTGGGGAGCTCCACTCACTCCCAATGGACAAGTAGAAGGCTACCGGGTCATCTATCAGCCCACCGCTCCTGTACAAGGTATGCACAAAAACAGACACTCACTCATTGAAGGGCATGTCTGATGTTACAAAGTGGTTTCTCCTCAAAAATCTGCAGGAGTGAGTAAAGTGGTGACAGTTGATGTGAAAGGGAGCTGGCAGCGATGGCTAAAAGTTCGAGATCTGATCAAAGGAGCAACGTATATGTTTGGGGTTCAAGCTCTCACAGTCAGCTACGGATCAGCAGTGGAAGCAAACATCACAGCTCGACCTGTGAAAGGTGAGCAGAGCTGACAGAAATCTCTACATGTTGTCACTTTAGACTTTGCTTCAACTCAAATTATTTTATTTAGAGTATTAAACGTTCAAAGTATCTTTTGGTGTTTTGTTAAGCAAAACACCAAAAGATACTATCACCAGCTGAATTTTTTTTTTTAAATTAAGATTTGACTTTACCTGCAAAAATATATGTTTTTTATCAATATAAGGGTATAAAGTTTACATACAAGTAACCTTTAAATATGGGTCCCAAGGTATACAGTTAAGTCCAAAATTATTCATACCCCCAGCAGATTTTATTTTACATTTATTTTTAAAATAAAATAAGGAGGAGACTTTAGTTTCCATTTTGGATTCTCCTTCAGATTCAAATCTGGACTCTCCCAAAAGTTAACATTACTTCACACCAGAAATTAAGTGTAATTGGGTATTTGACGTCGAGAGGAGCCAGATGAGGTGGCTTGGGGTTAGGATGCCTCCTGGACGCCTTCCTGGTGAGGTGTTCCGAGCACGTCCCACCAGTAGGAGACCCTGGGGAAGACCCAGGACACGCTGGAGGGACTATGTTTTCTCAGCTGGCCTGGGAATGCCTTGGGATTCCCCTGGAGGAGCTGGAACAAGGAAAGAGCCTTCTTAGGCTGCTACCACCGCAACCTGACCCCGGATAAGCTGGGCTGGGCTGGGCTGGGCTATTTTTGACCTGTTCTTGGCAGAAATGGTTGCTCATTTAAACTGGTTCCTCCATTCTTCTTTGTTTTCAGCATTCCTTACAAATGTCCAACAAGGTTTTGGCCAGTACAATTAATCATTCACTATATTTATATAGTGCCAGTTTACAACAAATGTCATTTCAAGGCATTTTACAAAAAAATATTTCAATTTAATCACATATACATTCCAATTGATCCTAGTTATCAAACAGTGCAGTATGCTCAGTTAATCACTCAACATATTGAAAGGTTTCTATCTAAAGAAACACAGGATAATGTATTGAATTGTATTGAACCAAACGTGAAGTACCAACCTCTGCCCCTTCCCCTCCTGACACAAATGGAAACAAAGTGGAAATTAATACTTATTGTTATTATCAGGCCAGTTTTATTTATCGGACCAATACTGATATGTTAAAAAATGACTAATACCAGTCGATAGTGATGTTAGTGCCGATGTATTATGCATTGCTAATAAATTATAGGTAGGATTAAACTAATTTCTGTGGGTTGATTCCCAGGAAAACAACACAAATCAGTACCATGTCTACATGTGAATGTGTTCTTTTGATACTAAAGGGTCCCCTGGGCCACCGGTGGAAATGTCTATCACCAAGACATCATCTGCTCTCACCATCCACTGGTCAGAGGGAGACATGGGTGCAGCTCCTGTTACTGGTTACGTTGTGGAGGCGCGTCCCTCAGGTGAGCTCTGTTGCTCATTGCTTCGACCTTTGCACTGTCTGCACTGATTCTTTTACTTACTCAAACTAAACTGTTCTGAGTGGCAAGTCTCTGCATATCCCATGGTGCAAATCAAGTCAGGCACAATTAAAGATCTGTGTGCGTGTGTGTGTGTGTGTGCGTGCGTGCGTGCGTGCGTGCGTGCGTGCGTGCGTGCGTGCGTGTGTGTGTGTGAGTGTGTGGGCACATGGGTGCGTGTGTGTGTAGGTGTGTGTGTAATGCAGGAAAGGAAAGAGCTTCACCACTCTGCAGGAGAGCAATTGTAGTCTTTGATTGAATTTTTCTTCTGCTAACAATGAATAAGCCTCTTTATTAAAAACCGTAACAGCAATTACTGCCTCCACCACAATATTGTTACCATCTAAAATGTATCATTCTTACTCACAGCTAACAGTTCTATCCATCCACTTGTGTTAATGAAACCTGTATTCCTGTAGATGAGGGAGTCTGGGATTCCTTCATCCGACTCCTCCCTCCAGCCAGCAGGTCCGTCTCCGTGCCACTGGAGCGTTTGAGGTCAGGGGTCAGCTATGAGTTCAGAGTCATTGCTGTGAATCGCTATGGTTACGGACAGCCAAGCGCACCCTCCGTGGCTCTTGCTGGTAAACACACACCACTGGAGATAATGCTGGGAAAGTTTACAGTAGATCCAGCCTGATGGATGCAGCATAGAACAGGACGATACTGAGGTGATTGGGCTTTTGCCTCTACGTAAAGGCAGAACTGCTTCAGCTGCAGCCTGTGTAACAGGTCAAACAGAAATCTAACCTCAGATGCTTATCAGTTATCTTTCAACATTTAGTTAGCGCTTCTGATGAAAAGATCAGAGGAACAGACACTTAGAGTTGTCTTTATTTTCAAAGGATTTGCTGCAGCATTTTACTTTTTGTATTCTAAATACACAATATCCTGAATGAGTGTAAAATAAAATAAAAAACACTACTGTGCTGTTAAAGGGGCAAAGTTATGTAAAGTCAATTACTTTTCTGTGCTTTACATGAGGTTATAATGTTAATCCTTCATTAAAAACATACCGGGAGTGTTCCCTTCTTTCATCCATGTTTAAGAAATCCTTCAAATCTCCCACGGCAACCATTCAACTGTTTATGCAGTTGAATAGTTGAATGCAATTGTACCTCCTCAAAGAGCAGACCTCCCCGCAACTTCCTCCTTCAGACTGGCTAGCAGCAATTAGTAAACACCTGATGGAACTGTGCATCTGCAAAGTCTGATTTCATTTGGCAAAAACGTTGTTTCAGGGTTAATAGAGGAGCCATGTTGTGATGAGTTCCTGAGTTTCAGAAAGAGCAGGAGTTTTTAATGAGACAAAGGCCCAATTTCAAGGCATTAAATTATGAAGTTGAATTTCTTTTAAGTCATATTTGATAGGCATAGCATTTTTATAACAAGTGACGGCAGCATAGTTCCTTGATTGTGCCATGATATGGCACTATGCCTGGAAAATACACAATACTGCCCTTTTAAAAAAATTTCCCCCTGACATTTTTTGTTTCTTTTTGTCCCACTAATGTGTTTCAGAACATTAAGCAAATTTTAATGTCAGAAAAGGACATTTAGTGTAAATACAAAAGACTTTTTTTATGCTGGAGCAGCAAAAGCCCTGATGTTGGTATCCATTGCTATTAAAAGTGGTTTGGAGTCACTTGGATCTTTAATATAAGTATATTGCCACAATGATTTGTTTGAATAATTTTGGGGGAAAAGTACATCAATGTGATTTTTTTTTTTTTTTCACAAATTGCAAAGCATCGTCTACTATGATGTTTGGACAGCTTTTGCTCTGAAGAAAATATAAATTCACAGAATTGATGACAAATTATCTGAAATATTTTTGCAATCATATTATGGAGACTGGTATTTAAATAATTTCTTGATAGTAATGTGTGGCTGGGTAATTTTCCATCTTTGTTTTATCCCAGGGGTATAGCTTTTTATTTTTTTTCTGTTTTACAGATGGCCAAGTTGGGAGATGGGGATTTTTTTTTTTCTTTTGCGTTCCCTCACAATAATGTACTGATCAGTTCATGAGGCATAATTGAATACTGTAAGCCATTCTTACGGTGGCCATTGTACTTTCTACTATAATATAAGGCTTTTGTGAGGTTTTTCCATGCATATTAATATCTCGTTGTGAAATATCTGAAGTTTTATATCTTTTTCTTTTGGATAGAAATGCACCACAAACCTATGATATAAACAGAAATTTTCCGTAAGAAGAAAACAAATAAAAAAATACTTTTTATTAAAACTATTTGGACTATTTCTGAGTTATCGCAGGGTAATAAGTCAGTTTTGATTGTGTCTCTTTTGTGTTGGTAGTCTGAATAATTAAAGCAGGGGTGCTCAAGTCCAATCCTCAAGAGTTACCATCTTGCAATTTTTAGAAGCATTCTTGCTCCAACAGACCAGGATCAACTCTGAACAGGTCTGATAACGAACCATTCATTTGATTCAGGTTTGTTGGAGCAGGGAAGCATCTGAAAGCTGCAGGATGGTAGCTGTCGAGGACTGGACTTGAGCACCCCTGCTTTAAAGGGATGTTTTTATGTGCAGTTCCATCTCAGCCTTACACAGACAGACATAAACATGCAGTGAATAAATTGATTTTCAATCAGTTTTTTTGCACTAAAGAGTTAAGAATAAACACTGAGGTTCTTTAAATGTGTATACATTTGAAATTTTAAACTGACATCTGTGACCGTATACAAAATAGACCAGCAAATATTGCAGCAAGCATATTGTTAAATTCACTTTTGTAGCATTATATGTTCGATAGAATCAAGAATAAATCAGACATGTTTAATGTCCTAATCCATCTCTCTGCGTGCAGCATTGTCAGAGCGTCCTTTTTATGAAGAGTGGTGGTTCCTGCTGGTGATGGCTCTGGTGGGCCTCATCCTCATCCTGGTCCTGGTCTTTACTCTGCTCTTGCATGGACACAGCACCAAGTACAAGGCCTGTGGTACAGGTCTGTGCTTCTCTTATTCAACCTTTAAGTCTTTCAGGTGCCACAATTGTGCAGATGATGTTTGTCCATTTATTTTTATTCTTCAGACAAAACGCTGTCAGCTTTAGTAGCATCATTACCTAAACATAGTGATTCAGAATCGTCTGTTTTTATGACACTGAAAAGCTGAGACACTTTTGGGGCACCTATTCACGTGTTTGTTTGTAAAACTGCCTCCAGCTGCTTGTTGAGCTGAGAGGTGTAACCTTGTTCCTTCACTCTGATGAATCAGGACAGAGCCCACTCCCAAACATCTGACTGGATTTTTGTTTTCCTTACTTTAATTTATTATTCTTAAATGCTTTTATTTTAGTACAGAAATCTACTCAGACTTTTTGTAGTTTTGGGACTAGCTACATCACTTTGCACTTTTATTATTTAATTTTCCTTTGAGATTAATAAGATATTTT
>NW_015118950.1:0-6557 GCF_001443285.1 Poecilia latipinna
AGCACTGGCAGCTAGTCCCGAAAACAGTGGCACTTGTGGCAGGTGTCAGCGGAAGTGCCAGTACGAGGTGCCGAGGTCAGCCGAGGTCAGCCGAAGTCAGCCGAACGCAGTGGCAGCACTGGCAGCTAGTCCCGAAAGCAGTGGCACTTGTGGCAGGTGTCAGCGGAAGTGCCAGTACGAGGTGCCGAGGTCAGCCGAGGTCAGCCGAAGTCAGCCGAACGCAGTGGCAGCACTGGCAGCTAGTCCCGAAAGCAGTGGCACTTGTGGCAGGTGTCAGCGGAAGTGCCAGTACGAGGTGCCGAGGTCAGCCGAGGTCAGCCGAAGTCAGCCGAACGCAGTGGCAGCACTGGCAGCTAGTCCCGAAAGCAGTGGCACTTGTGGCAGGTGTCACACCTGCCACCGGAAGTGCCATTAGTAGGTGCGGTGTCACGATTTGCGCCTGCTGTCTCTCACCTTTTAGTGGACTGTAATCTATTTAAAAAAAAGAGCTGCCTGTTTGCTAATATCGGGAATAAAACCCTGCATTTTCCTCTCCCTGGGGAACTGTGGAAATTACACCTTTCGCCACCAGTTCCTGCAGCTCTGACCTGAGAGCAGCATTCTGCTTTGGAGATGGTAGAAACGTCTCTATGATCCCCTTGAAAGGCGGAGTCCTGCCTCCAAACTGCAGTGTGTAACCCCTGCTGATTAGTCAATCCAGTCGCCTATCAAGGAGCATGCGCACCACCACTCTGAATAATTTTCTGAAAGCGGGCGTGCATTCATGTGATGTGCTGCAGTTCACATGAACTCCAGCCAAGTCAGAGCCCCTAACGCCGTCCCCATCCCTCGGAGATTCTCCGGGGGACTCATGGGGGCCTGAAAGGGCTGGTTATTAGCCTCCATGCCACATGACGCAACCGCATTCATGTCAGGCCGAGGGCGAACCTGAGGCAGACTTATCTACTGAGACAGAAAAATTCTGTGTAGAAACCGCGGAGCTGCGGTGCCTCCTAAACAGCTGTTTAGAGGCCGCCGGCTCACTGTCTGTGGGGAATGTGTGCGAGGAAGCTGCTGTGAGATCAGCTGATCTGACAGAGCTGGAACCTGCAGAAATTTTGCTCTCAGCGACATGTTTGTGTTTTATTTCAGAACATTTCACATTAGAACACATATTCCTCCCAGCTAGTCATTTCCTAGCTTGCCTTCCCCTGGTCCCTGCGGCTGGCCGGTCCGAATGGTTCGGGCTGACGTCCTCTGGGAAGACGTTGGGTCGCTGGCTGTCGCACCGAGAAGAAATGCCGAGAGGTGGAGGAGGGTGGTGGAGCAGAACTGGAAGAGGCTGCAGCAGCTGTGGAGCGTCTCTGTTGTTGATGGCGGCCACGTTGGTCCCTCCAGCGGCCGGAGGTGCGGGGGGGCAGGTTGTGGCCCTACCCAGTGGCGCAACTGCACATTATTCAGGTGGATGCGAAAACATAAATCGCCGCTCCCCCCCTCCTCCCCAGGGAAGGAACGAGGAACGTCAGGGTGAAGGAGCGACGCTCCTCTCCCCCCCCCCAGGCGACGCTGCGTGAAGTGTAAAGATCGCTACTTTTACCTCGTTATGTGCAAGAGGTGAAGGAGCGTGAAGTGCGCTGAAGTGTATGGGAAAACATAATCGGCGCGTCGCCCCCTCCAGACGGGGTTTTGGTGCCCCCTCTGGTGCTCCGCCCCTATGCGTTGCATATGCTGCATACCCACTTTTTGCGCCTCTGGCCCTACCAGGCGGAGGACAGACTCCGAAACCTCCTGGGTCTTCTTAGACTCTGATTGGAGAAACTGGAAATTGGCACCAAACAGGGTTGATGGGGCTATCCATCCATCCAACAGGTCCTTCTGGAGCTTCTCGGACATAGAAGGCGAGAGGCGGAGCCAGGTAATCCTCTGGATGAGAGTAACCCAAGCAGCTATCCTTGAGGAGCAGACCGCTGAGGTGGCGCACAGATTGAGTATGGCATCAGCCGCCTTACAGAGAGAGCCCTTCAGCTCCTCTGGCAAGACAGCTTCCTCCAGTCTCTTCAAGATGCCGTACGCCAACAAAGCGGCATTATTGGTGGCAGCCGTTATCTGATAGGCGCACTGGTGGGCCCGGTCAGAGAACCTGGTAATCAGCTGATCGTGCTTAGAAGGGGGCACAGGCCGCTGGGCTAATCCTGATGTCCTGACCCCAAACACGTCAGTGAGGCCCGGATCCACAGTAGGAACAGAGGGAAAACTCTGCTCCGTGAACCCTTCCACCCTGGTGATGGGCGCATAATTGGAGACCGGCGCCCTCAGCCTCGCGGCCTCAGCTGCTGCCTTAGCCACGGCCTCAGCTATGTAAGCCATTACGGCGGGAAACTGAGGCCAGACGGGGTCCGGATGGCGACTTGCGGCGGAGCCAAACCGTCCCGCTAGATCATTCGAACGTGGCGGGGGAGGGTGGGAAATGGGAAGCCCCTTAGCTGGGAAGCAACATCTGCACTGCTGCTACTCCTGCTGTCGTCCTCTCTGCCGGCGGAATCATCCGAGTCCCACTCTCATTAATAGTCCTGCAGGACGGAGGAGCCATTGCTAACATACTGTTGCCTGCGCACCGGAAGCAGTCTATGTGGCAAAAAAATGTGCAAGTGTGAAAAAGGAAGTCCGTGGCATATAGGCTATTATAAAGTCCTGCTTCTCGCGACCCCCTGACACTTTGCCACGGTCGCACCCCACTGTTTGAGAAGTACTGAACTAAAGTGTTACTAGTTGCCTTCTGTTGGCCATCAGGTTGCTCAACACCAATAATCCGCCTACCAAGACTGTCTGAAAATGCTAAGTTATGTGTATTTAGCAATATATTATTTTATTTTTTTTGTATATTATTGTTTGTCGGCGTACTGTAAGCTCCAGTGACCAAGGATGACATTTTGTTGCAAATTTCGGTAACACTTTATTTGAAGGGGGTTGAATAAGACTGTCATGACACTTTCATAAACATGACATAACACCTGTCATGAACATGAATAAGCCTTCATGAATATTTATGACTGTTGTCATAAAGTGTCATTTGGTAAATTATGACACTTTTAATACAAAGTTGACATTATTCAAAATGTCTTTGTTATGACAACTTGACATTAACCAAGAAATCATTACTGTTTAAACTTTACCTTTAATAACATAAAGATACCTAATTTTTAAAGTGCAATCAGTAATACTTTTATAACAAATTTATATCAGTAATGATTTCTTGGTTAATGTCAAGTTGTCATAACAAAGACATTTTGAATGTCAACTTTGTATTAAAAGTGTCATAATTTACCGAATGACGCTTTATGACAACAGTCATAACTGTTCATGAAGGCTTATTCATGTTCATGACAGGTGTTATGTCATGTTAATGACGGTGTCATGACAGTCACCCCCCCTTCAAATAAAGTGTTACCCAAATTTCACTGTTGTGTCTTTGTGGAACGACAATAAAATAAGTCCAAGTATGTAATTTTTTTAAGTAAGATAAAAATCTGGCCATTTTCATGTAGGAGCAGCTTTGAAGATTTATTTAAAATGAGCTAGAGCAGGAAATGTTTTTCTTAACATTAAAATTATTAATAAAGATTACACTCAGCTGTGAGTAAAGTTTACTTACAAAACAAGACAAAAACAGTCTTGTTGGGGTTGAAGGCTACTTTCTCCAGAGTCATTCCTACCAGCTCCTTAACGGGTTTCTGGTCCCATCTTTCAGGAATAGGCTCACTCATCAACTTGGGCTATTTAAAGCACACAAACACGTAACAATCAAGGCATATAGCTTCATGCCAAAATGCATATCTGAGTGTGATTTACCTTAGCCTTGCCTTCGAGGTAGGACTGGCAGAATTGTTTTATGCTCTCTTCATTCAAAGTCTCAGAAAGCATTTGGTAGGTTATTTGATCTGTCAGATTTACCAGTCGGATGTGAGGAGCGTCAAAGTGCCGCACCCGGAAGTACTCCATGAGTCTGCCGTTACGATGTTCATCCACGTTCACCAAGACAAACAGGATCTGGGGGGAAATACATTAAAGTCCACTTTCAAGGCTCAGGAGACCAAATAAGCACTTTATGATGAACGGCTTGAAATGTGGACCGGATAAGATCTGGAGTAGATTTTTCTGTTCCTGCTTAATGACAGAAACAAGTCTGATGGTGAATAAGCCAAAATCAGGAGCTTCAGGTGTGAAAAATCACCAAAAGATGATCACCTATCAGTCTGATCTGAATAATAAAAAAGTCACTTTAAATACTAATAATAAAATATTATGAACACACATTATTTCAGAAAGGTTTTAAGCAACTGCTCAGTCCTTTATAATGCTAAAAGCCAGACTTTGTCAATAAAATGATCTTAATTAATTGTCAATCTAATTCCACTCAGAAAGCAAACCATTTTTCTTTATATCATTGTTTTTTGCTTTTGTTTTTGTTTTTGTTTTTTTGGAAAGACATTTTTCTAACATTTTGCAAGTTTTATCCAAAGCTATGACCTGAAATAAGTAAAATAAATAAATAAATAAAAATAAAAAGCAGATCGGTAGATCTCTAAAGGTCATAAAATGTTTCCACAGAACAGCAAACGGAAAGCTTTCCTCTAAAAAACAGTCAGCTTGAAAGTAAAAGCAGCTAAATTCCAAAGAAAAACAATAAAGGATAGTGTCATGATGTGACGAATGTAGATGCAAGGGCATTGAGTTTTTTAAAATTTTAATTAAAAAAAAAAATTAACACACAGGGAGTCAGAGTAGAACAAAAAATAAGATCAGGGAACAAAAACCCAGCAAGAGAAATGGGGAAGCAAAGGAGAGGAGTAACTGAGGTCCGCTCCCAATACTCGCTCTTCCACCCTTTTTCTGCCCTTTTGTCCTTCAAATGTGTATTCATGTTGAAGGGTTTGAGTGATTAGTTTGTCCCACATTCTCCATTCGTCTTTTGTCCCATCCTTTTTGGATCCTATTTCTGCACTTCTGCTAAGCCCACATCCAGATGGACTGTAGTGACATATGACATTTTGAAATAAAACATTTTGAAAATTCAAAGAAAATAGCATAAGAAGGCACACAATGGCAACAAAAAAGTTTGATAAGATAAACAGAAAAGAAAGAAAAATAAATAAAATAGTCACACTAACTGTGAGGAAAGTAAAACAAAAAGTTTTACAAATGCAAGAGGAATTTGAAAACTTAAATTAAGCTATCAGCATATAAAGATTTGGCTTTTGTGTTGATGCAATGTTTAAGCACTTCCTTAAATAGAATTATTTCACCTTAAAAATTTTAAAAATGGAGGTGATTTTTTAGAAAAGGGCATTTGTGAATGAAAACTTAGCCAGATGATTAAGTCATTAATATAATAATTTTACACTTCATGTCCTCTTATACCAAATTTTATTATATTATAGATTAAAAGCAGAATAGATTCCTTGTACAATGTCCAGTTTGAAAATTTTTTTCTAAAAGCATTAAAGAAGTTCCAATTGAAAAAATTGGGTTGTCCGAATATGTCACAAAACACACAGGAATTAAAATGTATATTAAGTTTCTCTTGCGGAAAGGTATTAGGGAATGAAGGGAAAACTTCAAACAAAATCTTGAAATTAATTTCTTTTATTATTTTGTGGAAGTGAAACAGAAAGGGATTTAATTCTTATTTTCTTTAGACAAATCAGCAAATTGACGTCAGTGTTGCTTATGAATATCTTGTTAAATCTTGTGTACAAAGTCACATCCATTCATACTGAGGTGGTTTTTTGAGTAACAGCCAAATATGTATTCATGTCTTTAGTAGTCTTTAACAGTCTTATTCAACCTTTAAGACAGTTAAATTGAATGTTGGTACATTTTAATGAGTTTTTCTTTTTTTTTACAAAGTTATCATCTGATTTAAAAAAAAGTTGCCACTGGAAATATGGCAGTGTTCACAGAGCAAAATAAATGTCACAAAATATCAGTTTTCAAATATAATGTACTGAAGTAATTGTTTCTCTCTACTGAACATGTATGAATACTATCTAATTTTGCTCTGTATTCAACAAGTCATAACAACAAACATTTGAATAGACACATATCCCCTGCAATGACTTTGGTAAGCAGAAATACCTATACTGTACATTTAAAATAACTTTTTTGTTGTAGTTGTACTTTTTAGCAGCACAAATGCCCGAAGAGTGACCAGTCCACCATTTTGGATGTTGAAGTTGCCAAACAGAGCAAACTGTGCCAAATATCAAATTTTTTGCGCACTTGTAACCTGTGCACAAGTTATTCACTTGGATTGAGTCCACACTTCAAAAGGTTGCAGCACGAGTATTGGGCCTGAGAATGAATAGTGAGCTTGATTAGTCAATAAGGAACAGATGACTGATTAGAAATAGGCCTGAGGTGTGTGGGAAGAGAGCGGAAGGCAGGCTCAGGAGAGAGAGGAAAAATGGTACAGGAGGAGAGGGAGAGTACACAAACTGGGTAACTAGGAAAATGTATCTAACACTAACAAATAACTAGTCATAAGGAACATAATAGAGCTAAAGTAACTCAGCTTTGAA
>NW_015118951.1:0-359 GCF_001443285.1 Poecilia latipinna
CGTAAAACTTTTATCATTTGCCACAGTTCTCTACGTTTGCCTCAGTCCTCGCACGCACAAGGGTTAAAACAGCCTTAAATAATGTTTCAAATGCTAAGTTCACAAGTGCTTTGTAGACATCTTGCTGTAAAACTTTAGGATCGATTAAATTAAGACTAAACAACATGGCACAGCTTTATAATATTACTACATAAAGCTAATTTTTAAAGTTTAATTGGTAATGCTTTTATAACAAATTTATGTCAGATCATGATTTCTTGGTTAATGTCAAGTTGTCATAACGAAGACATTTTGAATAATGTCAACTTTGTATTAAAAGTGTCATGATTTACCGAATGACACTTTATGTCAACAGTCAT
>NW_015118951.1:3513-10069 GCF_001443285.1 Poecilia latipinna
GCTCTGTACAGCAGCAGCAGGTCTCCTTCACTGCCGCACAGGTGTAAACCCAGCGCTCGTGTCGTAGCGCTCGTGCTGCGTTTAAAGGCAGCTTGGAAAAACGGGTTACGACGTGTGAACAACGGATTAAACAGTTTTAACTGCTGATAAAAGTGACAGAGGACACAGATATGGGAAGTGCGGAAGCCCCTACTGTATCAAATTGACAGAGGAATAACAGAGAGTTGGCCATTCTAAGGTAAAAACCGAGTGCCTACATCGTTCATGTTTTTTTTTTTTTTTTTCCATCCAGATGGCTTCCCCCGTACCCCCTGCAATGGCACGGCGCCCACCCTAGGGGGCGCACCCCACAGTTTGGGAACCTCTGGGTTAAGATAATAAATAGTCATATATACCGTGATATCCAAACAAATAAACGAACTATGTATGTGAATTGATACTCTTGCATAAATGGAAAAATAATGCCTCCATAAAAAATAGTTAAAAACATGATCATTTTAACGTGGAACTTATCTTGCTATAATGTGACGGAATAGCGGAACAAGCCGGCGTCGGCCGGGGGGCGGGGCTAATGACCAGGCCCAAATAATAAAACTCATGATAATTTAACTTTACAACATAGACATGCCTGCAACAGCGGAGCTAAAAAGTTTCATCACCACAGAGAGCGACTATGTCATTCTGAAATCCATCTGACATGAAGTACAACAAACCAAGAGAAGAGAGACATCAGGCTACTGGTCAATAATGATGAAACAACACAAATTCAAAACATGTTAACGTAATCCCTAGAAATGCTCTAGCTAGTTTGCCATTTGTTGCCAAGTGACTGATGATGACGTTGGTGACAAGCTTTACCCAGAATGCACCTGGAGACAATAAGGTCGATTTATTTGTAGTTTTGTGTGTCATAAAGTTAAATATAAGAGTGAAAATAAAGCCAGTCATGTAGCACAACATGTTATTCAATATTTTACACCCACTATGTCACTAAAATCAGTCTGTTGACTCTGTCCATGAGTCAACAATGGGGCACCCTTCTATATAACCTACTGGGGTATCGTACATAGTCTTTGATAGGAGAAGACTGTCCTCTTTCAGTTCTTGTCAAATGTCATTAAAAAAAATTGAATTTCTGAAGGCATGTTTTGCTTCCCATGTGGACTCCATGTAGGTCCAGGCCAGCTCCTTCTCTGAGTTGATATCACAAATATGTTACAATTGTGGGAGGAACTGTCTGATTTCTAAATCGACACTAGACTGAGTTACTGTTGGTATTAATTTAGAAATCGACACTGGACTGGATTGCTTTTTATTTAACTCTTTGGAACTCTTTAGGGAAACTTAACACTCATGTTGTTGAATTAACACTGTATTTTTAACATACAACACTTACACTGGAAATCTAACACTTTTGAATTTGCCATGTAATAATATGATAACTAACACTTATTACACTTGTTATAATCATAATGTGTTATTACAGTGTTCTGAAAAGAAACCAAGAATTATCCATTATTCTAATTATTTGATACCAAAGTTGCAGTTACTTGTAAGTACTTCCACAAGTGTAACGGTAAGTGTAAGTATTCTATAATTAAATCTATATCAATTTAAGTATTTTACTCTGGGTTTTATCCAATTACTCAAAATGTTTAGACTTTATTCTTTAACCCTTTAATGCTTTGAAATAAGTAGTCTGAACTATTTTTATACATATGCAGGCTTACTTCCTGTTTTCTCAGACAGCCTGCTCTTCCTGTTTCATGATTTTCTTTCTGCCTGACTATGATTTTTTTTATGATTAAATAGAAAAAGTTATAATTAAAGCAAAGTTTGCAGGACACAATAACACACACAACCAGATTAATTTTATTACAGTCTGACTCTTCTGTTGGGTCTTGATGTCACCTGGGTAATTAATTTTAATTAATTTTAAAGATAACTTTGTTTATTGTTACTATTAAACTAAAATCTCCAGCATGGAGAAGTGGGATGATCTCGGCTTTTCTTGACAAAGCAGTTAGTAAAATAATTCAATATACTGAATAAGGCTGGAATGATATGACTGAACAGTTTTTTCATAACAGATTTAATTTTAGTCAACCTCAATTTCTTTTCTAAAAAAAAATAAAGAAAATACTTTCACAAAGGGGCTTTATTTCTATTATTCCTCTTGTGAGTTGTGTAATGGAGTGTTATGGCCCCTCGATTATACATTATACAGAAATGTATAATATATACATTTCTGTATAATTTTCATATTTTTAATTATGAATATACAGTCATATTAGCATCATAAAGATGCAATTTTACCAGAAGAACATCTTAAAATATGGGAAGTCATTTTATCGAGAAGTCTTAGCTCCCTCTGACGAAACCAGCTCAGTCCAGGTGGTTCTGACACATTCAGTGGGAGGATCAATTGGCCACCAGGTAAGCACTGATATCAAAATAACAAACAGAGCTACTAATGTAGGAGTATTTTCCATGTTGAAGAAAAGCAAAGTTTACGATTGGAGAGGGAAAATGTGTTGTTAGCAGCTTCAGCTCAGCCGATGTCTCCATCCATGCAGCCACCAAAGCCGAACAGAACTCCAGTCCAGCTCCAGCTGCAATGACGATGAAAAAGGGTGAAATAACAGAATGTTAACATAACAGGGAATAAAGCAAATTTGGTAATTCAATTTTAATGTGTTCCAGATGCAAAAAAAGCTCAGATATAAACTTGTTTAGGACATCTGCCAGGATGTTGGTGGTAATTTTTGTATTTTCATTACAATGTGCCATTATCAACACATAAGCATGCATTAGTTTTAAAACCAATAAAGAAACTAACTTGAAGAAATATAGTTAGCCAAATACAGCTGGCCCTTAAAAGCAAAATTTACTTCCCTACCCGGCCATCTCTGACTCACCACTTGCTGGTCTCTCTATGCTCATGTTCTGATCCTCTAGCAGCTGTAGGAATCGCTCTGTTCAGTAATACCTGCAAGCCTCTCCTGCTTCAGCTGCACTCTGCTGGTCATACTAGAATGGGGAATTAGGAGAACACCAATTTAATTTCATAACATAAAACACAGCAAAAGGCATATTACATCTAATTCGGAATAAAACTAAGTACAAGACACATACACACCAAGTAAATAAAAATAGAGAAATTATGTGAATATCCTCCTTCGGCCTGTGATCTACCAGCTTGGTTTTTCATTTTGCATCTGGAAGAAAATATATATTTAAGAGTTAGATTGCCTCCCCTCATCCACAGCACTGATTATGTGCTTGGTAAATAAATTATCTGTACAGTCACTTGACGTATGGTGCATATTAACGTGGACCTAATAATATTAGCTGTGATTTCCCACTTTAGCTTCAGTTAATACACATGGAAGATTACACAACAGTTTTTAACACGTTTCCTCCAGATACATCTGGTATTTTCCACGCTTATTTTCCACACTCGACAGAAGTGGGCTGGTTAACGAATTCAACATAAAGACAGGCGAACATTATACAAGCCTAGTTTATGCACTTTATTTAGCATTAGCTGGCACAATATGCTACGGGGGATCGCGACAGACAAAATATGTGACTGTCGTCATAAATTGTGTAAGATTTCTTCTTTGAAATAGAGTGGACACTTTAGTAGCTGCTAAACGGTGTAATTTTGTGAAGATTACTTAACATTCACATTCTGTGTCCCGTCAAACGCAGCCCTGCAGTTCGGCCCCGCCCAGGATGTGAGATTTGCAAGCAAAAAACATATTGACTTTGACCAAAAAAAGGGAGCATCAAAAAAACTTATACTCAACCAAAGACTTAGGCTGTCAACCAAAAAGTTCTGATATGCAAAACAAAAAAAAATTTCAAACAAAAATTGTGATTTCAGTTAAAAAAAAGCTTAACTCTTACAATTTGATTGAGATTTCTTTTTTGTTTGAAACATTCATTTTTTTGAAAATCCAAAAGTTTTTATCATGACTCTATTTATTTTTTTGTTTGACATGATTTTATTTTGATTGAATACTACTTTTTTTGTTGGACGTAATTTTTTTTTATTGAAAAATTGTGGAACAAATATAACTCCATAAATCTGACAAGGCATCTTGATAAACTTCTGCAATAGAGACTTGTACTGCTTAAAAAACCTTCACAGATCTTTAAACTTCTACACAGGCATTCTGAATGAACCACTTCGTCAGTGGGGATGAGGAGCCTGCTGAGTAGAAGGACCCCATGGTGACCACACAAAGTCACCCACACTGACGGAAAATGTTTCAATTGATCTTTTAAGCCTGTGTGACACTAGCAGAGTGTTGGCCCGATGGACTGAACATACTGCTATATCTCTGTGGCTTTGCACTCTGTTGAACAACTCTCTGCAAATCACTTTAAAAAGCCGTCTTTCTTTCAGCAAAACAGCTGCACACTTATAAAAACTCTCTTTGTATTGCTGCACTAGCTCCATTTCTTTCCATATTATGAAAAGAATTCTCCCTCCACTTCAAAACTCTGCTTCAATCAGTGGAGAATAATATAAAGATTACAGAAGACCTGCTGTACTTTAAATCCTGTAATACAGGCTGAAATGAAATCCATTTTTTGCTCCGATGATCTTTCTAGGCAATGTTCAACATGGTCAGAGAGAGAGAGAAATGGCCATCTGTCTGCCACTGTTACTGTGCCACCCAACACTACTACTACACACACACGCATGCACACACACACACATGCACTTACACATGACCCTGGCTAAAAAAATGATCTGCTAAAAAAAACCCAGAGAGAGGAATGAGATGCCGTTTTTCCATTTGTAGCAGCATGATAGCACAAAGGAAAGAGACAAAACATTATTTGAAGATAGAAGATACACACATTCTGATAAGGGACAGAGGAAGAGTGTGTGTGTATGGCTGTGTCCAGGAGTGTGTTACTATTTCATCTTCCATGGTAGCTTAAATGGTAGATGGAGGCCACACACACACACACACACACACACACACACACACACACACACAGATAGGCCTCCCAGTGCTGCGGCACCCCAGATGCCTTATGGGATTGTAATAATTCATGGAGTTGGCCAACTGCTTGCTGGACCAGACAAATGGAATTATGCTGCCCAGATGAGATGGCTGCATATATGTGTGTATATGTGGGCTGTGTATTAGTGTGTTTCTGTGGCTGTGTGGGTATATGTCTCAGGGCCACTCGGCCAGTCAGTGCAGAAGAAAAATAGCTGCTCTACTCCATAACCCTGTGTGCACACATCAGCAGAGGGCGCCTGCGCGTGTGTCACTGTGAATACGCTATGCAGCTCAGGGTCCGACACCGTGACATTGTTAAACCATGTTAGACTTCAGGGTCTCTGGCCAGGGATGTCACCAGCTCACACACATGTGCACATAACACACACAGGAGTGCGTGAGCGTGTGTGTGTGTTGTGTATATGTACTGTCGGATCCAGGCTGCCCACTGAAACCTGACTGCAGCTCCGTCCGTGTGAGGTAGAACAGTGCTGTTTGGTCCTGACTTAGATCTTCATCTGCTGTTGGAAATAAAACCTTTGAATCACCATCGACGAATGCTTTGCATCTTTATGGCACTAAACAGTTATTGTCAATTCAAACTGTTTCAGAACTGAACAGAACTAGAAACACAGAGACTGAATCAGTCATCTCTTTTTCTAATAAGGCTGCAATAATAATAATAATAATAATAATAATAATAATAATTCTCTAAAACTTTCATGTGATGAATTTCCTCATCACATGGTTTTAATATGCCATTTGTAAAATTACACATTCAAAAATTAATAGCAGTAATTTGTGTTATTTAGTCAGAGGAAAAAAACTGGGGGTTAATTTTTTTCAGAGTTATTAATTACTTTCTAAATGTCAGTTTCTCAATAAATATTTATTTAGTATGCTAAATACTTAGCAAGTTGGAAAGCAAAGGCGATTTAGTTTGAAGTTAAATATTTAGTTAACAAGCTAAATATTACAGCTCAGGGGTCTCATGCATAAAAGACTGCGCAGTTTTCACACTAAAACTTGGCGAACGGAAAAATTTAGAAAAGTGCGGCGCACAAAAAAAAATCGGATGCATAAAGCCATGCGCACGCACGTGGCCGTGCACCTTTCCTTAATAAATCCTAATTTACGGGACATAGAGCACAGCTGCTGGTCCGCCTGTCGCCACCCATAAATACATATGTAAATTAGTATAAATAACCGGACGTCTGACACCACGTGGGGCAATAACCATGGCAACGTCCTTGTTTGAAGCAGTATAAATACTTATAGTAATAATAATCATATATTTTATTTAAAAGGTGCTTTGAGGGCACATAATGTCACCTCACAAAAATAAAAATACATTTTAAAGAAAAAAAAAGAAAAAAAAAGAAAAATTAAGAGATTGTGCAAATGCCTTTCTGAACAGTAGCACGTTCAGCTGGGATTTAAAGACAGACAACGTGTCAGAGAGTCCATTGAGTGGGGAAAGTGGACGTTTATTCTAAATAGTAGAAACATGTGTATAAGTTGTACATTTA
>NW_015118952.1:0-6552 GCF_001443285.1 Poecilia latipinna
TATTCTCAGTTATGAGAAAAGGATTTGAGGTCACTTTCTTTTAAAACACCTGGTATATCCAGCCAAAATCAGTAAATTAAATAAAAGCAGATTTGTGTGCAGAAAATCACTGGATAAACGTGATTTTGCTTATTATTACAAAGTCGTATTAGAGTGATTGTAGAGAGAGACAGAGAAACAGGAGAGGTAATTTCACTGAGAAAAAAAAAACAAAAAAATGAGAATTTGAGATCAAAAGTCAGAATTCTGAGATTAATCTCAGAATTTGTCTAGAAAAACTTGAACATTTCTATGTTTCCAAGGTCAAAACGTTTTGATTTTTGGATTTTTTTCTGGGTTTGAAAAGTAAAAAAAAAAAAGCCTTTTAAAACTCAGAAATGTCCGAGTTTTTCTAAGAAGATTTTAACTATTCAAACTCTGAAATTTCCCTGCTTTTTCCAGAAGATTTCTCTGATTAATATCAGAATTCTGATCTAAAAATCAGAAATCTGACTTATTTTAAAATCTAAATTTGATTCTAACCTCAGAATTATCACTTTTTTGCATTTTTTTTTTCAGGATTCTGATTTTAATCTTCTGTGTTCAAAAATCTAAGTTATTTTTTGCAGTGATCCCAATCCTCTTGTGTACTTTTCGTTGTGATTGTTCTTTCTTCTTTCTTGCAGTTGGGAACATTTCTTTGTCCTGAAGCAGAAAACCTGCAGGTTAATGAATCACCAGGTTGATGTTGTGATGGATCAGATCCCAGTGATCCCAGTGTTTCCAGTAACTGAATGGTTTTGGGTGCCAGTTGTGAGAAGTTTGACTGCAGCTTCAGATCTGTAGGAACTCCGTTTATTAGCACTTATGATGTGTTTTTGCACTGATCCCATGCTGTGCTGTTTCGTTTAAAATAAAACAAAAGCATTTTTTTGTGTAATAACCTCTGGAGTTATCCAATTATCTTCCAGTTTGATTGCTTGGCCTCTAGTGTTAACGATGTTCTCTGTTTATTTCTGAGAGCAGAGATTAGATTGTGGCCGTTATTATGTTGTCAACTTCATCAGGTTTCGGTTGCACCATCGGGTTCTTCTAATTGGATTGCGCTGGTCTGTATTCCCTCAGCAGGAGGAAGCGCAAATGTACAAAATATACAAATTATTAAGCTGGGAAAAGAGGAGATGAAGGCCCGCCTTGATTTTATTCACTCTAAAAGTAGAAACAAATGCATCACTGTGGGTGTTTGTGTCAAGAACAGAAAACAACAACAGATAATCATCACTCTGTTGCAACAAATGCAATTCATAATTACCCAGACTTCCTTATTTTAAAGGTTTCCTTACATTCCTCAGTGTCTGTGTCATTCTGTTGGTTACAACGGATAAATCTTTGTTTAGTTTTGTTTTGCTCTGTTGTGTTAGAAGCCGGTTCAGTCAGCCGACGTAACGAGTTCATTATTCACTGAGAGCAGCGTAAATGAGGATGTGACCTATTTTAAAATTATTATAATCAACATGCTGCTGCCAGAAACACAGAGAAATTATTACCATCAGAAAATAATACTTATTTATGATATTATTTTGGAAAGGTCAAAAGTCAAAAATGTTGAAAAGTCAGAAATTTCCATGTTTTTTCTGAAAATTTCTGAGATTAATTTGAAAATTTTGGATTTTTTTTATTTATTTTTTTTTATTTTTTTTTATCTTTTTAAACTCAGAAATGTCCAAGTCTTATTTCAGATTTTTTTTTTCCAGAAAATTTCTGAGACTATTTTCAAAACGTTGGAGTTTATTTTTCTAGAATATTTTTGTCTTTTGAAACTCAGAAGTTTTCAGTTTTTTTTTAATAATTATTGTTGTTTAGAAATTTCAGAGATTAATCTAAAAATCAAAATTTTCCTGCAAATTTTCAACTTTAGAAATTCAGAAATTCTCATAATTTTCCAGAAAATTTAGAAATTATTTGCAGAATTCTGACTTTGAACTCAGAATTCATATTTATTAAAATCAGAATTCTGACTTTAATGTTTTGAAATCAAAAGTCAGAATTTTACCTTTTTATCTGAATTCTTTCTGTAAAGCAAATCAAATGTCAGCGACTTTTACTTTTTTACTTTCAGACACTTGCTTGGAGTAACCGTGGCAACAATGTGTTGTTTTTACAATTAGCCAGCAAATAATATCTGAAATATGATTCCCAATCCCATGTATATATATCTCTTCCAACCGTCATAAAGGGAAAGAATCGAATCCCCTACTCCAGCGTCTCACACAGTCAGACTGAGATTCAGTGTTTGTTGCTGAAAAGGTCAGATTTATTTGGTTCAAGTTAAAATCCCAGCAGAAATGACCTTTTGTTTAATAACTGATTATTTAATGTGACAGACAGAAAATAAGATAATAAAACTACTAGTGACATTTTAATGTTTTCTGAACAGGTTGTTGATCAAAATAAGAGTTGAATTTCATTCTCATTTAATTTAATAAGAATTCTCGTTAAATGAGAACTTAATATAATAAATTAAAAGTCAGTAAAGTAACCATTATTGAGCTATATGGTTAAATACAGGTTAAATACATATACTGTATATATATTTTTTTTAATTCCAGGAAAAACTCATTGAAATTATTATGTTTTAATTGGTTGAAAGTGGAAAATGATCATAATTAACAGAAATAAAGTGTTGAAAACACCAGTCTTTGTATAATTAATCCATATATTTTGCTTTTCTTCATGAACTGAGTTGCTGAAATGAGCAATCTTTTCAATAATATTCAGATTTATTCAGCATGACTGTGAATGGACTCCATGTTCTGGTTTTACTGAAGCTTTTAAACTTACCAGTCACATTCACCCATCAGCACACGAGTTAGGGCTGAACTAACGGCCCCGAATGATTACTTTCCCCCAGTGAGCCGAAGCTGCCCGGAGTTAAATTAGCATTGAACCCGACAAATATGCAATGTCATGGTCGGCTCGAGTGAAAAAGACCACAGAAAAGAATCCATCTTGAATTTAAAAGCCTTGAGGTTATAATAGAAGATAGATTAGGTTTGGTTGCAAAAAAGAAAAAGGATCATAAAAGCTCAAGTGCCTTCCATGTCCAGATTTGATTAGTAGAGAAATATATTTTATCATTAATATTCAGCCAGATGCAGCAGGGTTAACAGGAGGACAGATGAGCGCCGATCCTGATCGTATCGTCCAATAAGAAGTTAATGAAGCCCGATGTTCTGCCAGAGGCCTTTCTGAAACCTGGAAGTGTCTGATTTTTGTCAGGAGGTTGGATTTGATCAATACACTGCAGAAATACACAGCATATTAAAAAACGAACACACAGTTCAATCCAATTCTTGCCTTGGGTGCTTTCTGCAATGGTCCATCAAATAACGCCTTGCATAAAAATGCAAACTTCAAAAAGCAAACTTTAAAATTCAAGCTTCTGAGCCGACGAGAAGCAAATCATTAAAACTCTCCGCAGTGAGACGGTTCTGCCTCCACATCATCAACAAAGATAATAAAAATCAACAACAGCCATGTCACCACTTCCAAATATAACTGCAAGCCGAAATCAAAGAGTGTATTTTAATTTGCTCAGCAGCAACGAAAGTTTCAACCCAACATGAGCGCCTCTGGATTCGTCACAGTCAGCAGAACTGACACAGCTGTAACCTGATGAGAAGGAAGAGTGGAAAACATTTCCTCTCCTGTTCGTGTCGTTCCTGCGCTGGTTAGACAGCTGATCGGGAAGATGTAGATGGCGAACAAGGGATTAAAGAAAGACGGGTGACATGCAACACGGATCCTCGGCTGGAAACAAACCTGCGATGCTACATCAACCGGAGCTTAAATCATTTACGAGAACAGCTCTGAAACTTTTAATGTCAGGAAAAATTTCTGAAAGAAAAACTAATGCAGGGCTGCAACTTAGTATTATTTAAGAAAGTGATAATTCTATCAATTATTCTGACGATTAATCAATTGTTATGATGATTAATCGATTATTCTGGCGATTCATTTGATAAAAAATTGGCACATTCTGCTGATTTTCATTTAATTTCTATACAATAGTAGAAATACATTAAAAGAGGCAAATTAACAATTCAGTTCCTTTTGAAATAAAGAAATAAACATATGATTGCACAAAAATTCAATAAAACAGTTTTCATTTAGAGAATTTGAATCGGTTGAAGCTAAAAACGCCACTTGATGAGTTTTGGGTAAAACATTTACAGGCAAAGGAGGTTTTGTCTTAAATGTAAAATATTTTGAACAGTTTTGGCTTAATTACTACTCTGAATATGTTTGTTTTTTAGAGTTTGTATCCGCTAGTGAACGATTAATCAATTACTAAATTACTAGACGGTTATTTTAATAATTGATTAATCACGATTAATCACTTCAGTCATAATAGATTAAGCAGATTGAAATATTTTGAACTGTTATTTCTTGCAGTTCTGATGATTTGGACTTACAGATAATCAGAACCCAAAATTCAGTGTCTCAGAGAATTATAATATTTCATAAGATCAGCAAAAAGGGATATTTTACGTAGAAATGTCACGCTTTCTGCATGGATTACTGCATGAGTGCGGCGTAGCACAGACACAGACTCTGGTTCTTCTGAGGCGTTCAGGAAACTCAGGCTGCTTTGTTCGTCTCCATTGTTGACCACCATTTTAGCTGATTCTAATAAAAATGTTTATAAAATAACCTTTCTTTGATTTTCCTGACATTTAACAAAAAGAATTAGGAATACTAATTCAACCTGATGCTGATGCTCACGCCTTGAATTTCCAGCATTGTTTCTAAATAGTTGACAGAATAAACAGATTTAGCAGGTTTTTTTCCACCCTTCACCCCTCAGGAGAAACTTCCCTGACAGTTCCTCCATGACAGGAAATGCTAAACAAGGATACATATGCATGTACAGGCTGTTCAGGGATTCAGCTGGTGTTTTTGTCCCCACTGTGTGCATGGAAACGTTTTCAAAGGCACCGTGTCACTGCGTTGTCATCCCTCTGCTCACCTGCCAACTGATGGAGAATGTTGGGATGAAAATCCACACTCAGGCCAACTGCAAAGTTCATATAATACACAAAAATTCAGAATATTTATACAGAAGCAATTTGTAAAAAATATCAATACATCGCATTACCAGCTAATTTTATTATCCTCCACTTATAGAACCTCGTCAGCCAAATTAATTTTAACTAATTCCATTCAAAACTGTGAGTAGGATTCAAATCTTAATTAAATTCACTCCAAATTATCATACAACAAACACTATGATGGATACAATATGTCAAATAAAACCACTTCAGTGTAAGTTTATAACTAACGGTCGTTTTAGGAGTCGATTATTCTAATGATTAATCGACTAATCGGCAAAAGATTTTGCCACATTATGCAGATTTTTAATATAACCATTTAAGCCTTCCTTGTAGAATATTAGAAATACATTAAAAGATGCAAATAAACAATTAATTCATTTTTAAATAAGGAAATAAAAATGTTATTTCCTAAAATGTAATAACATAGCATTCCTTTACCATCTGCAGCAAAAATACAAACTTTTATTAATGTGAACAGCTGAATTAGCTGATTACTAAATTGGATAGCAAAAGGTGCTTAATTATTATTTTTTAACCAGGTGAAGCTAAAACTCAAACTTGAGAAGTTCTAGCTACTACATATTTATGGACAAATAGAATTATAATGTTTCCTAAGACCAGCAAAAAGGGATATTTTACATAGAAACGTCACGCTTTCTGCATGGATTACTGCATCAGTGCGGGCAACTATGTGGTGGCAGTAGAGAGGAACCACCAGGTCCAATATGAGCGTCCATCAGGTGTGAGACAGGAAGCAGAGAGAAAACGTGAAACACTGGGCCAGGTGTGCTTTCTATTGGAGTTAAAAAGAGGTTGATGGCTTCATCCAGACACAGCTAAGATACAGCTAACCATAGAAGTCAGCAGCACTTTATATGAAAAAGAAGAAAAATAACATGGAAAGTGAATTAATTTTAGCAACACTTGTATAAAAAACAGCTGAGGTATAAATATTGGCAGTGATTCAGTCAAGAAAAGACACACAGATAAACCCCAAATTAATTATGTTTTTCTGAACAGGTTAGGATACAACTGTGGTCTATACAAAACATGTTTGTTACATTTTTTGCACAGAGTCCTTTTTAGATCATTATATTTTAGTCTGGTCAGTTCTGCCTGTTTTGAGCCGCTGTAGGGGTTCCTGTCACTTTAAATCCAAAGAAGCTGCTGTTGGCCACGCCCCCCATCTCAATGTTTACACTCACAGGTGAAAATGGCTGCACACCGGTGACTGAACGCGCTGGAGCTGGAACTGAATGTTTGGGTTGCTAGGTAACGGGGCTGGGCTAGGCTGGGGTTGCTAAGTAACGGGGCTGGGCTAGGCTGGGGTTGCTAGGTAACAGCGCAGTGCCTGTGGAATGTCACTTTGAAACGGATCATTTTTGCGCACGTTTATAATGGAAACACAGCTAAAATAATATCTTTAGCGCAGGGGTGTCAAACTCAATTTCACCGAGGG
>NW_015118953.1:0-6538 GCF_001443285.1 Poecilia latipinna
AGAAAAGGATTTGAGGTCACTTTCTTTTAAAACACCTGGTATATCCAGCCAAAATCAGTAAATTAAATAAAAGCAGATTTGTGTGCAGAAAATCACTGGATAAACGTGATTTTGCTTATTATTACAAAGTCGTATTAGAGTGATTGTAGAGAGAGACAGAGAAACAGGAGAGGTAATTTCACTGAGAAAAAAAAAACAAAAAAATGAGAATTTGAGATCAAAAGTCAGAATTCTGAGATTAATCTCAGAATTTGTCTAGAAAAACTTGAACATTTCTATGTTTCCAAGGTCAAAACGTTTTGATTTTTGGATTTTTTTCTGGGTTTGAAAAGTAAAAAAAAAAAAGCCTTTTAAAACTCAGAAATGTCCGAGTTTTTCTAAGAAGATTTTAACTATTCAAACTCTGAAATTTCCCTGCTTTTTCCAGAAGATTTCTCTGATTAATATCAGAATTCTGATCTAAAAATCAGAAATCTGACTTATTTTAAAATCTAAATTTGATTCTAACCTCAGAATTATCACTTTTTTGCATTTTTTTTTTCAGGATTCTGATTTTAATCTTCTGTGTTCAAAAATCTAAGTTATTTTTTGCAGTGATCCCAATCCTCTTGTGTACTTTTCGTTGTGATTGTTCTTTCTTCTTTCTTGCAGTTGGGAACATTTCTTTGTCCTGAAGCAGAAAACCTGCAGGTTAATGAATCACCAGGTTGATGTTGTGATGGATCAGATCCCAGTGATCCCAGTGTTTCCAGTAACTGAATGGTTTTGGGTGCCAGTTGTGAGAAGTTTGACTGCAGCTTCAGATCTGTAGGAACTCGGTTTATTAGCACTTATGATTTGTTTTTGCACTGATCCCATGCTGTGCTGTTTCGTTTAAAATAAAACAAAAGCATTTTTTTGTGTAATAACCTCTGGAGTTATCCAATTATCTTCCAGTTTGATTGCTTGGCCTCTAGTGTTAACGATGTTCTCTGTTTATTTCTGAGAGCAGAGATTAGATTGTGGCCGTTATTATGTTGTCAACTTCATCAGGTTTCGGTTGCACCATCGGGTTCTTCTAATTGGATTGCGCTGGTCTGTATTCCCTCAGCAGGAGGAAGCGCAAATGTACAAAATATACAAATTATTAAGCTGGGAAAAGAGGAGATGAAGGCCCGCCTTGATTTTATTCACTCTAAAAGTAGAAACAAATGCATCACTGTGGGTGTTTGTGTCAAGAACAGAAAACAACAACAGATAATCATCACTCTGTTGCAACAAATGCAATTCATAATTACCCAGACTTCCTTATTTTAAAGGTTTCCTTACATTCCTCAGTGTCTGTGTCATTCTGTTGGTTACAACGGATAAATCTTTGTTTAGTTTTGTTTTGCTCTGTTGTGTTAGAAGCCGGTTCAGTCAGCCGACGTAACGAGTTCATTATTCACTGAGAGCAGCGTAAATGAGGATGTGACCTATTTTAAAATTATTATAATCAACATGCTGCTGCCAGAAACACAGAGAAATTATTACCATCAGAAAATAATACTTATTTATGATATTATTTTGGAAAGGTCAAAAGTCAAAAATGTTGAAAAGTCAGAAATTTCCATGTTTTTTCTGAAAATTTCTGAGATTAATTTGAAAATTTTGGATTTTTTTTATTTATTTTTTTTTATTTTTTTTTATCTTTTTAAACTCAGAAATGTCCAAGTCTTATTTCAGATTTTTTTTTTCCAGAAAATTTCTGAGACTATTTTCAAAACGTTGGAGTTTATTTTTCTAGAATATTTTTGTCTTTTGAAACTCAGAAGTTTTCAGTTTTTTTTTAATAATTATTGTTGTTTAGAAATTTCAGAGATTAATCTAAAAATCAAAATTTTCCTGCAAATTTTCAACTTTAGAAATTCAGAAATTCTCATAATTTTCCAGAAAATTTAGAAATTATTTGCAGAATTCTGACTTTGAACTCAGAATTCATATTTATTAAAATCAGAATTCTGACTTTAATGTTTTGAAATCAAAAGTCAGAATTTTACCTTTTTATCTGAATTCTTTCTGTAAAGCAAATCAAATGTCAGCGACTTTTACTTTTTTACTTTCAGACACTTGCTTGGAGTAACCGTGGCAACAATGTGTTGTTTTTACAATTAGCCAGCAAATAATATCTGAAATATGATTCCCAATCCCATGTATATATATCTCTTCCAACCGTCATAAAGGGAAAGAATCGAATCCCCTACTCCAGCGTCTCACACAGTCAGACTGAGATTCAGTGTTTGTTGCTGAAAAGGTCAGATTTATTTGGTTCAAGTTAAAATCCCAGCAGAAATGACCTTTTGTTTAATAACTGATTATTTAATGTGACAGACAGAAAATAAGATAATAAAACTACTAGTGACATTTTAATGTTTTCTGAACAGGTTGTTGATCAAAATAAGAGTTGAATTTCATTCTCATTTAATTTAATAAGAATTCTCGTTAAATGAGAACTTAATATAATAAATTAAAAGTCAGTAAAGTAACCATTATTGAGCTATATGGTTAAATACAGGTTAAATACATATACTGTATATATATTTTTTTTAATTCCAGGAAAAACTCATTGAAATTATTATGTTTTAATTGGTTGAAAGTGGAAAATGATCATAATTAACAGAAATAAAGTGTTGAAAACACCAGTCTTTGTATAATTAATCCATATATTTTGCTTTTCTTCATGAACTGAGTTGCTGAAATGAGCAATCTTTTCAATAATATTCAGATTTATTCAGCATGACTGTGAATGGACTCCATGTTCTGGTTTTACTGAAGCTTTTAAACTTACCAGTCACATTCACCCATCAGCACACGAGTTAGGGCTGAACTAACGGCCCCGAATGATTACTTTCCCCCAGTGAGCCGAAGCTGCCCGGAGTTAAATTAGCATTGAACCCGACAAATATGCAATGTCATGGTCGGCTCGAGTGAAAAAGACCACAGAAAAGAATCCATCTTGAATTTAAAAGCCTTGAGGTTATAATAGAAGATAGATTAGGTTTGGTTGCAAAAAAGAAAAAGGATCATAAAAGCTCAAGTGCCTTCCATGTCCAGATTTGATTAGTAGAGAAATATATTTTATCATTAATATTCAGCCAGATGCAGCAGGGTTAACAGGAGGACAGATGAGCGCCGATCCTGATCGTATCGTCCAATAAGAAGTTAATGAAGCCCGATGTTCTGCCAGAGGCCTTTCTGAAACCTGGAAGTGTCTGATTTTTGTCAGGAGGTTGGATTTGATCAATACACTGCAGAAATACACAGCATATTAAAAAACGAACACACAGTTCAATCCAATTCTTGCCTTGGGTGCTTTCTGCAATGGTCCATCAAATAACGCCTTGCATAAAAATGCAAACTTCAAAAAGCAAACTTTAAAATTCAAGCTTCTGAGCCGACGAGAAGCAAATCATTAAAACTCTCCGCAGTGAGACGGTTCTGCCTCCACATCATCAACAAAGATAATAAAAATCAACAACAGCCATGTCACCACTTCCAAATATAACTGCAAGCCGAAATCAAAGAGTGTATTTTAATTTGCTCAGCAGCAACGAAAGTTTCAACCCAACATGAGCGCCTCTGGATTCGTCACAGTCAGCAGAACTGACACAGCTGTAACCTGATGAGAAGGAAGAGTGGAAAACATTTCCTCTCCTGTTCGTGTCGTTCCTGCGCTGGTTAGACAGCTGATCGGGAAGATGTAGATGGCGAACAAGGGATTAAAGAAAGACGGGTGACATGCAACACGGATCCTCGGCTGGAAACAAACCTGCGATGCTACATCAACCGGAGCTTAAATCATTTACGAGAACAGCTCTGAAACTTTTAATGTCAGGAAAAATTTCTGAAAGAAAAACTAATGCAGGGCTGCAACTTAGTATTATTTAAGAAAGTGATAATTCTATCAATTATTCTGACGATTAATCAATTGTTATGATGATTAATCGATTATTCTGGCGATTCATTTGATAAAAAATTGGCACATTCTGCTGATTTTCATTTAATTTCTATACAATAGTAGAAATACATTAAAAGAGGCAAATTAACAATTCAGTTCCTTTTGAAATAAAGAAATAAACATATGATTGCACAAAAATTCAATAAAACAGTTTTCATTTAGAGAATTTGAATCGGTTGAAGCTAAAAACGCCACTTGATGAGTTTTGGGTAAAACATTTACAGGCAAAGGAGGTTTTGTCTTAAATGTAAAATATTTTGAACAGTTTTGGCTTAATTACTACTCTGAATATGTTTGTTTTTTAGAGTTTGTATCCGCTAGTGAACGATTAATCAATTACTAAATTACTAGACGGTTATTTTAATAATTGATTAATCACGATTAATCACTTCAGTCATAATAGATTAAGCAGATTGAAATATTTTGAACTGTTATTTCTTGCAGTTCTGATGATTTGGACTTACAGATAATCAGAACCCAAAATTCAGTGTCTCAGAGAATTATAATATTTCATAAGATCAGCAAAAAGGGATATTTTACGTAGAAATGTCACGCTTTCTGCATGGATTACTGCATGAGTGCGGCGTAGCACAGACACAGACTCTGGTTCTTCTGAGGCGTTCAGGAAACTCAGGCTGCTTTGTTCGTCTCCATTGTTGACCACCATTTTAGCTGATTCTAATAAAAATGTTTATAAAATAACCTTTCTTTGATTTTCCTGACATTTAACAAAAAGAATTAGGAATACTAATTCAACCTGATGCTGATGCTCACGCCTTGAATTTCCAGCATTGTTTCTAAATAGTTGACAGAATAAACAGATTTAGCAGGTTTTTTTCCACCCTTCACCCCTCAGGAGAAACTTCCCTGACAGTTCCTCCATGACAGGAAATGCTAAACAAGGATACATATGCATGTACAGGCTGTTCAGGGATTCAGCTGGTGTTTTTGTCCCCACTGTGTGCATGGAAACGTTTTCAAAGGCACCGTGTCACTGCGTTGTCATCCCTCTGCTCACCTGCCAACTGATGGAGAATGTTGGGATGAAAATCCACACTCAGGCCAACTGCAAAGTTCATATAATACACAAAAATTCAGAATATTTATACAGAAGCAATTTGTAAAAAATATCAATACATCGCATTACCAGCTAATTTTATTATCCTCCACTTATAGAACCTCGTCAGCCAAATTAATTTTAACTAATTCCATTCAAAACTGTGAGTAGGATTCAAATCTTAATTAAATTCACTCCAAATTATCATACAACAAACACTATGATGGATACAATATGTCAAATAAAACCACTTCAGTGTAAGTTTATAACTAACGGTCGTTTTAGGAGTCGATTATTCTAATGATTAATCGACTAATCGGCAAAAGATTTTGCCACATTATGCAGATTTTTAATATAACCATTTAAGCCTTCCTTGTAGAATATTAGAAATACATTAAAAGATGCAAATAAACAATTAATTCATTTTTAAATAAGGAAATAAAAATGTTATTTCCTAAAATGTAATAACATAGCATTCCTTTACCATCTGCAGCAAAAATACAAACTTTTATTAATGTGAACAGCTGAATTAGCTGATTACTAAATTGGATAGCAAAAGGTGCTTAATTATTATTTTTTAACCAGGTGAAGCTAAAACTCAAACTTGAGAAGTTCTAGCTACTACATATTTATGGACAAATAGAATTATAATGTTTCCTAAGACCAGCAAAAAGGGATATTTTACATAGAAACGTCACGCTTTCTGCATGGATTACTGCATCAGTGCGGGCAACTATGTGGTGGCAGTAGAGAGGAACCACCAGGTCCAATATGAGCGTCCATCAGGTGTGAGACAGGAAGCAGAGAGAAAACGTGAAACACTGGGCCAGGTGTGCTTTCTATTGGAGTTAAAAAGAGGTTGATGGCTTCATCCAGACACAGCTAAGATACAGCTAACCATAGAAGTCAGCAGCACTTTATATGAAAAAGAAGAAAAATAACATGGAAAGTGAATTAATTTTAGCAACACTTGTATAAAAAACAGCTGAGGTATAAATATTGGCAGTGATTCAGTCAAGAAAAGACACACAGATAAACCCCAAATTAATTATGTTTTTCTGAACAGGTTAGGATACAACTGTGGTCTATACAAAACATGTTTGTTACATTTTTTGCACAGAGTCCTTTTTAGATCATTATATTTTAGTCTGGTCAGTTCTGCCTGTTTTGAGCCGCTGTAGGGGTTCCTGTCACTTTAAATCCAAAGAAGCTGCTGTTGGCCACGCCCCCCATCTCAATGTTTACACTCACAGGTGAAAATGGCTGCACACCGGTGACTGAACGCGCTGGAGCTGGAACTGAATGTTTGGGTTGCTAGGTAACGGGGCTGGGCTAGGCTGGGGTTGCTAAGTAACGGGGCTGGGCTAGGCTGGGGTTGCTAGGTAACAGCGCAGTGCCTGTGGAATGTCACTTTGAAACGGATCATTTTTGCGCACGTTTATAATGGAAACACAGCTAAAATAATATCTTTAGCGCAGGGGTGTCAAACTCAATTTCACCGAGGG
>NW_015118954.1:0-6533 GCF_001443285.1 Poecilia latipinna
TGAGCATATATTTTAAAATATATACAAAATATCTTTGACAGATATTTAAAATATCTTTTAAATATACACTTGAGCAAGGGTATTTTTACACTTGGGCAAATAGATATTTTGTTCACTTAAAGTATACTTTAATAAAGTTCTTAAAAGTGTATTACAATTATATTTATATTTATACTTATATTTTGGTACAATTATATTTAAGTGTGTTTAAAGTTATAATTTTGAAATTGGTACAAGCATAATTTTAGTTCACTTCATATATATTTATAGGTAGTACACTTAATACTTACTATACTTAAAATGTACTTTCACAAATGTAAGTATGTTTGACATACTGTATACTTTTTTTCAGTAGGGAAGATTTTTATTTTCCCAGATAAAGCAATGGCGTGCATGGAGAGTTTAGGCTGAAATAACGCCAGCGGGAGATTATGGAAGCAAACACTCTGGAACGAACGGTGTCAGGGGTTTGATCTATAAGCATGTTCTGATTCTTTTTGATCCCCTCTTCACAAATAAGGACAGTGATGTAAGTAATGATTGTGACTCATTTCAATCTGATCTGCTCAGCCGTATTTTCTTGTGATCTTTAGTGGTGCATGGCAACAATGGATATGTGATGGACTTTCTTTTTTGGGTCTGTTTACCTGTGTGTGTCTTCATCAGGGAGATGAAACACACTTGCTTGGTTAAGAAAGGGATGGCCCTTGTTTGTTTAGGGGGGAAGTGTGCCTGGAAAGCGCATTTTTCTGTTTTATTTTGGTTTTAATCTGTTGGTTTTGGTTGGTTCCTGTTCAGCTCAACACATTGCAGTCTAATCATTATTTGGTTGGCATTGCATTATACCTCTGGATTATAAATGCTAAGAATATGTACATGGAACATTAAGGGAAGTCATTCACCAATTAAAAGAAAAAAGGTCCTTTTAGCCCTCAAGAAGGAAGATGTATCTGTGCCCTTTAAAGTCATAGAACGTATTAAATATGCAAATGGGAGGTACGTACTTGTTAGAGCACTGATAAATGGGGAAGAATTTGCCATATTGAATGTTTATTTTCCACCGGGTCACCCTATTAACTTCTTAACGGAAGTGATGGCAAAACTTGAGGCCTCCCTCTTGAAAATGTTATTGTAGGAGGTGATTTTAATTGTCTTAAGAATCCACTGATCGATAGGCTTCCCATTAGCCCCCTTCCCATTCCCGGGAAATCAAAATAAATTTTTGATCTTTTTGAGGAGGCGGGGTTTGTGGATGTATGGAGAAAACTGCTGGAAAGGAATATACTTTCTAATCCAACCCCCACAAATGCCACACACGTATTGACTATTTTTTTCTCCCTAAAATTATTTTAAGACAAGTTGCTTCATGCAAAATAGGACACATTGTTATATCTGACCATGCTGCAGTGTAAATTATACCGTTAAAAATGCTAGAGTTCAATCAAATCACTGGTAAATCCTTTAAATTTAAAGGATGGAACATTTTTGGAGTATTTCAGAACAGAATTCAAACAATTCCTCGCTGTCAGTTCTCCCTCAGCTAGCAGCCCCTCCTTGCTTTGGGACACAGCTGAAGCATTTAGTAGGGAATTAATAATATCATATACGTGCAGCAAAAACCAAAGAATTGCAGAACAACAAAACATACTAGAAAGAAAGCTTAGACTTGTGGAAGAAGAATATGTTAAAAAACCTTCACAGTCTAAGTTGTGCTCGCTGAACACATTACTGACGCAGAATGCTACAGACAAAGTCAAATTTGCTAAACAAAGATTGTTTGAATATGGTGATAAACCAGGCAGATACCTTTCCTATCTTAAAAAAAACACAGAAGTCCTCCCAAACAATTGCTTTAATTTCTGATCGTAGGGGTTCATGTTCTACAGACCCAGAGAAAATAAATGCAGCTTTCTTTGAATTTTACAAAAATCTGTATCAATCTGCAATGTGACAACTCTCAACCTCTAATGGAAATATTTTTCTTACAAATTAAGCTGCCCAATTTACCAGAGGACAAAAAGAAAGATCTAAGTGCAGAAATATCAGAGGCAGAGGTGAAAAGAGCCATCAGATCCCTCCAGGGAGGAAGGGCACTGGGCCTGTATGGGCTTGCTTCGAAATTCTACAAAGCATTTATGGATCTGCTGTGAAAGCCCCATGGTGAATGACTTGTTTGGTACTGGTGTTCTCCCCCCTTCCCTCTGGGAAGCGAATATATCCTTAATTCTTAAGAAATCAAAACCTCCAGAAAATTGTGGCTCTTACAGACCCATCTCATTACTTAATGTAGATTTGAAAATACTGTCCAAAGTTCTAGCAACACGCTTGGAAAATATTCTACCCCTCTTGATAGGGATAGACCAAACAGGTTTTATCAAGGGTCGTAATTCCTGCAATAATCTCGGACGTCTTTTGAATGTGATTCAGCTGAGCGATGGTTGGTCTTGTAGTCTCCTTAGATGCAGAGAAGGCGTTTGACCGTGTCAAATGGTCAAATCTTTTTCATACTCTGCATCAATTTGGACTGGGTCCCAATTTTTTCAGCTGGATTAAAGTCCTCTACAGTTGTCCTTTGAGTGCAGTTATTACGAATGGGCTTAGGTCTAGAAATTTTGAGGTGGGAAGGGGAAATGGGCAGGGTTGCCCCCTTTCGCCTCTATTATTCACTCTTGCAATCGAACCGCTGGCTGAAGCAATTTGTAGTGACCCCTCTGTATTCGGTATCAACTCTGATCGGGAGACCCATACAATTTCTATATATGCCGACAACGTTCTTTTTTCTCTCCAGACCTACCACTTCAGTCAAAAGAGTCATCACAATTGTTAATCAGTTTGGCTCATTCTCGGGATACAAAATAAACTTCTCCAAATCTGAGGCCATGCCCTTGGGTAGACAACTTTATAGCCCTAGTTCCCCTTTTAAGTGGTCCCCTGCAGGATTCAAATATCTCAGCATATTTGTCACACCTGTCTTCAATCAGATGTTCAAAGCAAACTTCGTCCCATTATTTGAAAAAATTAAGCTAGACCTTGAACGCTGGAATTGTCTTCCCATATCTTGCCTGGGCAGAATTTCGCTTAATTTCGCAAATTTGGGTCCTCGGCGCTTGCCGCAACAAGATCGGTTGAAAACATCCATGTATTGGGAAAAAGCTCTTCTAAATGATAGAAACAGTATTTTCTACCTCAACAACACCCAGCTTGAACACTAAGCAGCTTGATAAAAAGAAATGCAATTAGATGCTAACGAGGCATATCCGGTAAAAAAACGCAACAATGAAAGATCGACGATTCCCAATGCCCACAAACTATTTATCAGAGTAAAGCCGAAGCTCTGCCGTTTCCAACAATACCAGAGTCACCACGCTACATGCAAAACTCACTGAACCAGCAGCTAAAGAAGAAAAAAAAGAAATAACTAATTTCACGAAGCTAAAAACATAAATTCAGTCCTATCTTTGCTGTTTCGTGGTCATAATCCTTATTAGAGTAAATATTTCCACTTGGTCCGATAATCCATTTTCCCTGCGTCCATCTCACATTGTTTTCAGCTCTGCCCAGAGTCTCTTCCGTCTCCTAGCTAACATAAACAAAATCTAGAGGCAAACTCCGTCAATGTACGTCACATGCGTTTTCCTCGCTGTAATTGGTGAATGGCTTTAGGTTCCGTATTAATGTCAACGCCCTCGGATTCTATTGGCTCTGACGGTTCAAAAGACATGTCAATCATCAAAATTGGGCATTTACCCTTCTCGTCTTCCAAAGCTCTGAATGAGCAACTTGTATCTAACCTTTGCTTCTAACGCTCTCAAAAGTTCTTCTGTGGAACAGTCGTTCTTGTTTATAGCTTTAAGATTATGCCTTTGTAACTACCAACAGACGTATAGCAGAAAAACTCAGCACTATAAATCTGCAGTCGAGTTGCTGCAGATGTGCAGGTCTGGCTCTTTTCTCCTATCTGTTGCTGATCATGGAATCATATTTAATCTACATTCGGAAAAGAACCAAACCAGAGTGCATCTCTCTAAACAAGCGCCATACAAAGGGTCTTTTCACCATCAGAAAGGCTAAACATGTTTATCATGTTTTAACCTTCTTGTCAAAAATGGATAAAATATTCTATTTTCATTGGACATAAATGTTTTTATACAAACTTCGTGAAGTTTCCAGAAATCACAAGTCTTGTCCTTGATAGCAGCTGCACATTTTAATCAACAAAACAAGCAAGACACATGCACTTCTTTAGAATAGGTTGTCAAAGTTTCCCAAAAGAATTGAACCTGCTTTGTGGCACATGTTGCTCTCAGTTTAACATAAACTTACACTGCTGATCTATAAACTCTGTTTTTACTGCAGTCCCAGAGGCAGACTTATTCTGGACTTGAATATTTACCTGACAGTGAGACAAGAACCCAATAGTAACCTGCAAGAAACAGAACCACTTTGTAAACTATGAACAAGAAGCCATGTCTGAGCATTGACTATGTAAATATACAGTTAAACCTTTTATTTCCATGGTAATCATGAGAGTAAATAATGCAGTGCACTGAGATTGTGCTGGTTGAATTACAACTATGGTTTTCTAAGGTACTCTATTAGAACATGAAATAAATGTTTTGCTTTCGTGTTCATGGTTGCTGTTTTCTTATTTTTACCAGTCAGTAGTAGTAGAATATGTCTTTAAAATAGACCACCGTGTTGTCCTGTTTCATTCCACCCCGACATCTAGGCCCAACATTTCCTCCCTCACTTCTACAGAGCAGTTTGCAGGCATCTGACTTTATGGTGATTATGTTTTACAGTATAGGAGACATTTTAGTCATCAGATGTAGATTTAGTTGGGTGCCTTGCTCTCAAAAATCTCTTGATACACCTTTTATAACACTGGAGCAAGAATGTCTTTATACTCCTTGCAATATTCTGATGGAATACTGTCACAACCAGGGGATTTCCCTACCTTCATCCCTGAAATTGCCTTCCTGATCTCCTCTTCTGTAATAGGTGCTTCCAACATACAGAATGTATGCTCCTGAGATAGCCTTGGTAAATTGAGTTTAGAAAGAAAAAGATCACTGTCTCCTTGGTTTGTCTCATCAGACACTGAGGATGTATATAATGTTTCATAATATTGTTTGAAGACACTGTTTATGTCTTTTGCCAAGGTTACTAGAGTATCTCTTTGTTTGATGGCAGGGACTGTAATCCTCTTTTTTAACTTGTCTAGCTAATAATTTACCCGTTTTCTCCGCACTCTCATAGAATGAAGTTTTTAACTTGAACATGCAACATTCCACTTTTTTGTTAGAAATTTCATTTGAGCCCACAAATGTCTTGATAGAGTAATTCATCATAACACCTAGCCAATTTGTTTTCTTTAAGTTTGATTTCTCTTTCCAATTCTTGAATTTTACATAAACTCTCTTTTTTCTTCCCTGAAGCAAATGCTATAAGTTTACCCCTCAGGAACGCCTCAGAGGCCTCTCAGGTAGTTTGAACACGTTTTGGACTTCTCCCCCTTGAAGATAGGATTAAATTATTAATTTGGAATCTATGTTACTGTTTATAAGATAATTTGCGCAAAAACTAAAATATTTTGAGGTGTTTCACAAGTTTTCCAAATTGTCATGATCCGTGTTTCTGTGTATTTATTTTTAGAGTTTTTTGTCTTCAGTTGACTCCCTGTGTCTCCGTCTCATTCCCTTGATTACTCCGTGTGTATTTAAACCCACCTGTTGTCTCTGTCTCTCATCGGATCCTTGTCATTTGTTACCTGTTCCCTCGTGCCGTCAGTTGTTCCTCCGTGCTGTTCCCCGTTGTTCCATACTTGGATTAATATCATTAAATTAATCGTTTTTCACCTATCTCCTGGGTCCGCCTGCGTTCATCCTCACCACCTCAACCCCTCATTACGACAGAAGGATCCGACCACAAAACCGGTGAGGTTCCATCCTGGACCCAGCAGACCGTCGTTCCCTCTTGAGGGAGATCAGGAGGTACGACGAGGAAATAGCCAAGCCCTACACGCCGTTCAGCCGGCTTAATGCCGCCACCCGTATGGCGATCCAGTTGGACAGGTGGATCCCGCTTCTCCCTCAGCTGGGCTTGGAGGGGTTTTTCAGAGAGGTAGAGCTGGAGTTGAAAGCAGCAAAGACTGTGCTGGCTGCAAGACCTAAGCCAGCCCCACCAGCTCCAGCTACTGCCACAGCCTCGCCGCCCGAGCCTGTCGCTGTGGCGGTATCCCCGCCGCCTGAGTTTCCTGCGCCCGCTGCTGCATGTGAGCAGCCCCCGAAGTTTCCTGCGTCCGCTGCTGCATGTGAGCAGCTCCCGTTGTTTCCTGCGTCCGCTGCTGCATGTGAGCAGCCCCCGGAGTTTCCTGCGTCCGCTGCTGCATGTGAGCAGCCCCCAGAGCCTGCTCCATCCGAGCCTGCTCCGTCCGAGACTCCTAGTGCTCCCGAGCCTGCTCCGTCCGAGACTCCTAGTGCTCCTCCCGAGCCTGCTCCTCCCGAGACTCCTAGTGCTCCTCCCGTGCCTCC
>NW_015118955.1:0-6527 GCF_001443285.1 Poecilia latipinna
AAACTGGTGGGTTCGGTACCTCAAGAAAGGTTAAGAACCACTGGTCTAGTATGTCTAATGACGTCACGTGTATGCGCCACTGCTTCTCTGTAGAGAGCGTGGGAGAAACGTGCTATAGTCACTACATGGACATGCTAGATCTCTAACTTTAGTAGACTCTGCTCATTTTCATGTTTGATAATATAGCAGCTGTTCAACCGGGCTTTGTAAGGTTGGTGACGAGTTCATTAAAGGACAACACTGTGGAATTCCCAGTACCAGTGTGGTTGTGAGTTTTCTGCCGCCTCTTCTCCTTCCCTACAACCCAAACATTACACCATTATTAAATCTACTTAAGTAAAGTACAGATACACAAAAATTGCACTTAAGTACAGTAACGAAGTACTTGTAGTTCGTTACTTCCCATCACTGCAGCAGACACTCACAACACGTTTCCCATTCACTCAGAGCAAAAAATTCCACATGACATGGCTAAGGATTTGCTGCCACATGCAGCCACCTATACATGCAGGCAGGTATAGGTGGTTGGTTTTTGTGACTGGCAATGTTACGACCTGGTTTGCAGAGCCGTAACAAAAAACAGGGAGACATGGTCTTCAACAATAATTAAGCACTTTATTGAGCATCAAGCATGAAATAAAACAAAAAAATCTAAAGCAAATGACCAGGTGGCCCCAGTGGTCGATGGCATTGCCAAAAGCAGGTGGTCTGAGTAGGGAGTCCTTAAAAAGAAAGCAAAGTTGGGGTGGGTAGGCAAGACAGGCAAGAGCCAGCCTGAAAAGTGGAGCTGGGCGGAGAAGTCAGCTCAGCCCCAAGCGAGCTTCAATTCAGCTCCACCAGTCCTCTTCCCTCTCCCTCTATATGCTGGAGCACGGCTGCTTTTATAGCCAGGAGTCGCTGGGCCTTAGCGGATCCTGGATGCAGCTACTTCCAGTGTGCCCGGAACAAAGAACAATTAATAAAAAGACGGACCCCTCCATGTGAAGTGAAGGGGGACATTACAGCAACAAGAGACGGTGGTTGGCGATCGTATATTTTTTCATGGAAATTGGCTGCTTATGATCGGTGCCCGATTGATCGACACACCACTACTGTATCATAATGGATTAACAAAGAAGAGTCCTTCAAATTAAAGATGTCTGGTCATTCACTTGTGACATCACAATAAAAAAGTATCCTGTGAAAAAGACAAGACAAAACATAAATTTAAGTTTTATATGGTTGTCTTTTTCACAGGATACTTTAAAAAAAAATAAAATGCACATAAATTGTTTATATTAGTATATGCACAAGGATGTCTTGTATATTGTGTATAAAAGTCCATGGAGTAAAACTATCTGGGTCACAACTTTTACTCGAACTTATAAAAAAAAGAGACACACAGGTTTGACAGGAGGTGGGTGTGGCAGCACGGTGAGAGGAAATACCGAACATCGGACTAGTGGAGCTCCAGAGATTAGCCAGGAGAAACGTGTTCTTGGATTGTTGGGGGAAAGCTTGACCCAATGCTGAAGGAATTAAAAAGACTTCTGGATGTAAAATAAAGGCCACACAGGGAAAGGACCGGACCCCATACCTGGAGCGACATGGGCGAAGGATGCTCCAGGGCAGACGAACGAGGCCGCCCGGGTATACAAACACCGGCCCGGTGAGACGTTTCCATATTTTTCTTTATTTTTTGGACAAAGACTGAGACAAAGACAAATATTTGGGCCCCAACATCATTTTTTTTTTGTATGTGTACATGGATCCTTATTTTTTGAGAGCATAACTGCGGACTTTTCGTTGGACAATTATTATTATTGAAAGATCTCCTTTTGTTTTGTTTCAGAGACTGTTTTTTAAATTTGGTTTTGGGGTTGTTTATTTGTAAAGAAATACAAGAGTGACGGAAATAATATGGAGATCCAGTGGAACAGCTGATTTTTGTTTATTCAATACAGCATGACACTCCCATCCGCACTCTTAAGCTGACGTGTCTGATTGTTTTTCTTTATGATTTCATTCAAATCATTCTTCCTAGTTTTGATTACGAAAGTAAGAAAGTATAAAAAGTAATTAAAAGAACTATCTTGAGTGTGTACAATCTTTTCTTTAGACAGGGATTTGTTACACATTTTATAAGTTGCCTTGTCTCATATTTGTGTCATGAAGTGTGAAGAGGTGGTGAGGATGACGCTGAGGACCCAGGTTGGAATGAAAGAATGATGTTTTAATGATGATATGAATAACAAATCCAAAGTCCAACATCCAGGCAGTACAGAATGAGCAGGAAGGCTAAGAGCTCATGACTGGTAGCAGCTGGCAGTACAATGGAGATTAGAACAAGACAAGACGATGACCCAACAAGGTGGGATTAAATACACAGGGAGATAGTCGGGAAACAAGGAACAGCTGCACTCAATCAAGGGGTAGACTGGACAACAGAGACTCTACAGAACACAGAAACCTAAATAAACATACAGAAAACCCAAATCACTACAATTTGTAACTCTAGCAAATTTGTTCTTGAAAGAGAGTTGGAAAAATCAGAGTGAGCAGTAGCCATGCAGGTTATTGAAAAATAACCTGCATGGCTCATTGGTGGAATGAAACTTAATAAAAAACTGAAAGGTGGGTCGTTCTGTGGTGGCACAGGAGTTAAGCACAACCCACATATAGAAGCCTTAGTCCTTGACGCAGCTGTCGCAGGTTTGATTCCCGGCCTTGACGACCTTTGCTGCATGTCTTCCTCTTTCTCTCATTCCCCCCTTTCCTGTCAATTAGCTATCAAATAAAGGCCACTAGAGCCAAAAAAAAAAAGAACCTGAAAGGTGATGCTACACTACTTCAACACACCT
This sequence comes from Poecilia latipinna, assembly GCF_001443285.1. Lineage (NCBI taxonomy): Eukaryota > Metazoa > Chordata > Actinopteri > Cyprinodontiformes > Poeciliidae > Poecilia > Poecilia latipinna. Next base: position 2,841 of record NW_015118955.1, read on the forward strand.
GAGTAAAGGACTCTGGAGAACCTGACTGCTCTTAGGAGGTGATTCAGCTGTTGGATTCAAGTGTGTTGGACCAGGGAGACATCTAAGAGTTGCAGGACACCGGCCCTCGAGGACCAGGATTGCCCACCCCTGTGCTACACTAACAGGTATGCTGATATTACTTAATGCCTACATAAGGATGCTGCTGTGGATTATAGATCAGCTTTTAACTTCATCAACTCCTGACAAGCTGGCGGAGAGGTTAGAGTCACTGGTACTAGGAACAAGACTGCTGGTAAATCAGGGATTTTTTTAACCAACAGATCCCAGTCCAAATCGACTCCCTTTACCTTACTCCACAGTCACACTCAGCACAGGTATGCCCCAAGACTGTGTCCTCGGCCCCATCCTTTTACTCCGCGTTTACCCATGACTTCAAAGCTACCCAGAAACCAGTACTGTCTTGTTCAAATATGTAGAAGAGGTTCAAAGAGGTTCAAAAACATGGTAAACCATTAGTGAAGGCAGAATGACTTTACCCTGAATACCAAGAAGACAAAAAAGATAATCTTCAACTTCAGGATAAAGAGGACAATCCATCCAGGGCTGAGCATAGATGGTGAGCATGTGGAGAGGGTCAGCAGCTTCAGATTTTTGGGAGTCCACATCTCAGAGGATCTCATGTGGAGCTTCAATACCAAAAACCAAGCAAAGACTCTTGTTTTCTGAGAACTCTTGGCGGTGTGGTCTGTCTAAGGAGCTGCTAACCAGATTCTGTCACTGTACACTGACTTACTGCTCTTCAGTGTAGGTTCTCCAACTGTACAGAAGCAGACAAGAAGAGCTTGTAGAGGGTTATCAAAAGAGCACAGTAGATGATCAGATCCTATTTGCCCACAATTAAAGGCATCTACTAAGTTCACCTGTTCAAGTGGGCAAAGAGCATCCGAAAAGACCCTTTTCACCCAGGACGCTGCTGCACTTCTCTATGCTACAGTATGTAACTTTTACAAAAATATTTTTTTTAACAAATTTGTTAAAATTGCTGTCTTAAAAATTGCACCACTCCTGGTCAAAAACAAGCAAAGTTGGGAGGAGGGTCTTAGCATTGCCAGTCAACCTTGTTAAGTTAAAAAAATATATTTTTAAAAATGTTATATATTGCAGCTTTAAGTAGAGTGCAGGAGACAGTCAAGCTGAAGATCCCGAGAGACTATTAAAGACTCCCATGACTGGACACACAAATTCATTGACTTTTTTTTTTTAAAGGTTTTATTGGCTCTAGTGGCATTTATTTTATAGTTAATTGACAGGAAAGTGGGAAATTAGAGAAGGGGAAGACATGTGGCAAAGGTCACCAGGTTGGGAATTGAACCTGCGACCGCCACGTCGAGGACCAAGGCCTCCACACATGGACCGTGCTCAACCCCTGCGCCACCACAGCACACCAATGTCATTGACTTAAAAATAAAAAAAATTATACATTTGCTTTTAACTATTTCTTTTTCTTTAACTGTAAACTTTTATACTTTGAGCACTACACTTTTTTGTTGGCAATGTTACTGCTCAAGGCAATCAAATGTAATTATACTGCCTTGAGCATACAATGACAATAAAGTTCTCTGTCTGTCTGTCTGTCTTACTGTGGTCTATCTATCAATCTAACGGGCTAGTTGGCTAGATATGTGTGGTTTATGTCCTCGGATACAGTCTAATAGCTAGCTATCTTCCTATAAAATTCTATATCTATTAGACTGTATACGAGGACCTCCAGTATCAGTGACATGCAAGCTACCTGACTGTTCCTGATTTGCAAACAGGCTGAAGAGCTCAGAAATGTGCATGCTTCAGTCTTGCACAAGACTCTGCTGTTAATAAGACTGCAAGCTTGTGAGGCAGATGAGTCATTGAATTCATGTGTAGGGACACATCTAAAAGCTGCAGGACTCTGGCCCTTGAGGAATGCAGTATGAGAACCTCTGCCTTAGTCTGTTGAGTATTGGAGTTAACTCCCCTTGTGGTACCACTAGGTTAAAAGAAATGTGCTAGTAAATGAATATCAGATGAACAATGGCTGTTCAATGTTGGTGGTCGCCTGAAAGTTAATGGGCACGTCGTACTGATTTTATTTACTTTTTAATTAACTCATTTGTGGGCCGGACTGAAATCAACATCCTCTCAGGGGTGGCCAAGTCCTCGAGAGCTGCCATCCTGCAAGTTTCAGATGCATCCCTGCTTCAACACACCTGAATCAAATGACTGGCTCGTTATCAGGCTTCTGTAGAGCTGATCCCGGTCTGTTGGAGTAAGGATACTTCTAAAACTTGCAGGATTGTGACTCTCGAGGACTGGACTTTGCCACCCCTGATTGGTCCCGATCTGCCAGAAATGTAATATAATAATCTGAATTATGCTGTCAGTAGTAGCCTAATCATCTGAATATTATCATTTTTTTTTTTACCTCAGAATTTGTCATTTAGTGAAGGTAGTATCATATCTCTATGTGATGATTATGGGCTATACAATGGTAGCCCAGAATGGAAAACTAACAAAATATGATAAATAGGTCTATGTAGACCATCCTAAAGTTAAAGGTAAGTGTAAATTTCTACTATAGCTGATTAATCTTTTTATAACTAAAAAATTAGACAGGTGTGACAACCTAAACAGGGTCCTCCACAAACCCCACATATATTAACTAGAGACATGTAGCCTTTCAAAAAAATGGATAGACTTTGTCACCCTGAAATGAACAAAAAATGGTCTGGCAAATGGACTTGGAGAAAAGAATGCCATAAATATGTAAAATTAGTGTTCTGTCTTTCCTTAATCATCTTGACAGAAAAACTTTTCTAAGTCAAGGCTGGTTCTGCTAGTCATGATCAACACATCCAAGTAAATGACTTTTTGGACATATTGATTTTTGCTGGGTGTGAAAACAATTTTTTAAAACATTTTGCTAAACATTACAGCACAAACCACTTGTTATGCAAAGGTGTTTAAGGTGTTCATTTCGCAAGCCCTGAACAACTGAGCTCATGATTAACTTGGTGGGGTTTTTTTTATTATTATCTCCAGATCCACAGCTTCCCACTGAGGCAGTAACAATTTCTCTGGGCAAGTTTCACTCTTCATGATTCAAAATCATGAACACAGCAGGAATCACAGATGATCCTTCTCTTGTTTTTCATGCAAAGATGAATAAAATAGGTTCTCTGGATGAATAAAACAAGCGACAAATTAAAAAAAATTGCTGTAAAATAATGATAGTTTCTATGAAGATTTTCCTATGTTTCATGATCTAAAGCAGTACTTCTCAAATAGTGGGAGGAGGAGCTGGGGGGGCAGGTCCAAGAAGCAAGACTGTATAATTGTCCCCTTTATTGAGAAGGACTTCGCTGCAGCAAACAGAAAGTGGCGGGGACAGACCACTGTCAGTCTCATACCTTATTTGGAAATGGGGCCATTACACTCCGGAAGTGAAGGGGGCGTTATTTCCTATATTATCCACAGCCTCGAGATTTTATTTTCTTTTGAAATTTGTGATATATTTTTCTGTGTACTTCTAAATCTGCTTCTTAGTCGCATCTTTTCGGGCTTGCTACTGCCTCTAGTGGCATGGGGGTGGTAGCACAACTAATATAATTACATTACTAAATCAGAATATCATTAAGTTTTTATTATTTATTATTAATTCTGGCATTACTG
>NW_015118956.1:0-6523 GCF_001443285.1 Poecilia latipinna
CGAAACAAACAAGCACTTATTAAGTTTTACTTTGATTTATTCAAAGTTTGGATGAGAGTGAGGAACAAAACAAATAAGAGCTTGTTTTAAGTCAATAATTCCTTAATATTAATGAAAATGTATTTGTATATTTTCAGCTAGGTAGCTACCAGGGCTATATTAGCAGCTAGTTAGCAGTAGCCTCAACCACCTGAACTCACAGAATGCTAAGAGTAAAATGTTTTTTGTTTGACAGAAAAGCCAAGCGAGAACAAAAACCCTACATATGATAGACAGAGATACGTAGCTTTTAGCTAGCCAGCTAGCTAAAAGCTAGCTAGGCTATATTAGCAGCTCGTTAGCAGTAGCCTGAACCACCTCAAGTCTTACGAGTGAAATAATAAAACATTTTTCCCATTTTATAAATTAAAATGTCTTCTTCCACAGGCAGATTATTTTACATACAACAAAAACTTTTCATCAATTTTAAACAAATTATTCACTCCACTTCCTCCCATATCTTGCTGAAAGGTTACTTTAAGTTTTGCCTTATTTCACTATATTTGCACTGGAAACGAGACAAATAAACTTGGTAGGTTTTGTGTTTTTGCAGTGTGTTGTCCTCTTCCTGATGTCCAGCCCATGAAGTCAGATTTTCTCCACTTTTCTGCTTCGGTGGATAAATTATTCCCAAAGTCTCCTGTCTCCTCAGTAGAGCTCAAAATATTTACATTTCAGTGTTCATTGGTTCAGGTTCCTGTTCTTCAGCGGTTCAAACCGAAGCAGCAGGTTTCTACACGCCTTCACAGAGCAGGTTATTATGGGATGTACATCTGTCAGCCACTACCAGGCTGTTTGTGTTTCAGTAAACCTTTCTTCAAAATAAAAACATGCAGCTAAATATCTTTGGTAAAATTTAAGACTTTTCTTGCAACCATAAATGACATTTAAGACCAAAAACGTGGTTCTGGCTCCTGCTCCATTACAATCCAGCAAAAATTGTGAAATTTCTGAGTCTGTTTGTGGCTTTGGGAGCAACTTTGTCTGAGTTTGACTCAAAGTTTTGCCTGATAGAAAAGTACAGCGAGAAACAAAATACATATATAAGATACACGCGGATATGTGGCTTTTAGCTAGCTAGCTACGCTATATTAGCAAATATGAGGCGGAAGCCTGAACCACCTCGAGTCAGAATGAAGATTTCTGGGTGCGACTCAAAATATGGGAAAATATGAGGAAGTACATAAATGAAATGCACGTTTACATGTAGTTTTCAGATAGCATGGGTAGATTAGCAGCTAGTTAGCATTAGCCTCAAAAAAAAAAACTACGTATATGAGATTAAATAGTTCTCCTTTGAGAAAACCTAAGACCTGTAGTTAATCTATTTAAGGCCATGAAAGTTTTTAAGGATTTAGTGTTTTACTTCAACATGGATTCAATCATGAATCTGTGATTGAATCCCAGTCGGATGTTGATGTTTGGGTCTGAAGAGGAGAAAAGGTGGCGAGATCACGCGTACGTCAGCGGGAAGGAGGAGGAGATGGAGGGGAAAAGACAGAAAATCTTCAACAAAAACGAACAGCAGATGAAGAGATATGAGGGCGAGGAGAGCAAAATGAAATGAAAGATTGTTGCTGGCTCAGATACGGGGGGAGGACCGGGAATAAAGATGGGGGAGGGTGGCCGCCCTCGGGGGTTATTGGGTCGTGGACAGCCAATCTCTCTCAGCTTAATCAACAGCAGCAGAGGTGATTGCAACACCGCAGGGGACTGCTGGGAAAAAAGGGCTGGATGGGGGGAGAGGTAGGAATGGATGGGAAGGTCTGGAGGAGGGACAGCAGAGCGGGAGGATGAGTCAAAGATTGGAAAAAAGGAAAAATGGACGTGAGGACAGAGGCAGGAAAAGATAACGAAGACAAAAGAAAAGCAGAGGAAGGAGGAGGAAACGAGAGATGGAGTCTGGCAGAAAACGATGGAGAAAATGAAGGAAACGAACAAAGGTGAGAAAGGAAGTTTAACATTAAATCACAGTTTTAAAGGAAAATAATAAGAATCCAATATCAGGAATACAAAATAAGAATCAGCAGATTGTCAGTAAAACATCTTTTATGTTGATATTTTTTTACGATTTCTGTCAGTTTTGCTGTTTTGAAAATGCTTGTAAATAAAGTTATCTTGGCTAAGCTGAACGGTTTCATGTGTTTATGTTCCCGTTTGTTCTGATCCAGAAAAGCTTCTCAGAATCCCAGAAAAGCTGATATTTGGTACACGAACCATCGCAAATCAAGTTTAAGATGAACCATTTTCACTAAAAAGTAAGATGGCCGACAGATGCCAACAGGCATTAAACTGTGAAACTCCAGAAGATAAAACATACAACAGAACGACGCTTCAAACGCGAGACATGGAGGGAAAAGGGAAAATACGGAAAGTATGAAAAGCTGCAAACACAAAAGTCCTCCAGACCACCAGGGGGCGCCTGGAGTAGGTATTACATATATTAGCCACTAAATATGCTGCTGTTTTGAAATATTCTGAATGATGTGAAGTAAAAACTTTTCTTTCTTCTTTACATCCCGTCTTTACCGAGCATCTGCTCACATGTGATGACTCCCCCTGGTGGTCTGGAGGACTTCTGTTTCATTGAGCAAAAGCAGAAGTTTTATACTTTCTGTTCTGCTGTTTGAGGTGTTTTCTCTTTTAGTTTGTAGGATTTTTCTTTCTTCTGCGTTTTTTGTAGCAAATTTGCTATTTAGATATTCAAAAACTGCCTTGTTTTTTCTAGCGAATGTATTTGAATTGTAAATTAACTTTACTCCTTTCCCATCTAGAACGGCTCTAATATGTCTCACCTTAAAGGTCTTTTACTTGAAAAGCAGAAAATATAAATATTTTGTCAGTTTCCACCCATCTGACTGGTGGAGAAAAGTTAAACATTTTCATTTTTTGGGCAGTTTGATGGTTGAAACTTGGACACGAACAGGACAAGAAGACCAAACACACATCCAGACGGTTTTATGAAGGGATATTTATATTATTTTGAAGGAAGACCTCATCATGTGTATTTATGTAACACCATGTCCTAAAGTTCATACAGCACCAGTTATTTCCACAAATAAATGCTTTCAAACTAGTAAGTTGTACTTTAATCACATTACTTTCAGACCTGCTTTGAACACAATAATAAATAAAAACAAAACTAAGTTATACTTTGCTTCATGTGTGGCAACAACTCCTTGTTTTAAGCTACATTACAGAGTTAAATTAGAGAGACTAGTCTTTCTTTCTGAACACAGAGTAGATCTACAGCCTGAAATATTAAAATGAGAAAGTGAATTTTATTAATGTTATAATAAGTAGCTTCGGGTCAGAATTTTACCAGATTCTTGGTTAGCATCGATTAGCATAATTGCTGACGGAAAACGACCCAATCATGTATGTAAGAAAATCAATCAAACACATTTAAGAACAAGAAGATCTTTGCTAACATCTTAAAACACTCATTTCACTCAGCATATATAAAAAACAAGAGACGGACAAACGACCATCCTTTCTAATCCAGTGGAAGAACAATAACAGGCAATTCTGTGCGTAGATTAGCATCAAGAAAAGTAATTTAAAATACGCCTTCATGGAGATTTATCATAAACAGCAACTCTGAAAAGCTGGGAATGACGTTCCATCTTTACCAAAAATAAAGACTTTAAGCAACGACAGCTTAGTAAAGGTAGCACATGCTAGCTTAAATGGTATTGCTAAAGGAAAACCATGTAGCATCTTTCTTAAATGTTGGTATGACTGCTATAAAATCTGAATCCATAATCTCTAAATGAGCCAAACGTAGCTAGTTAGCTTATGCAAGCTAAGCCTTTGCATGCTGCTAACAGTAAGCTAACTATTTTCCATTTCTCTTTCAAATTAGTTTACCACAAGCTAAACTGTTTATCTTAAAGATAAATGAAATCTTTTCAGTTAGCTTGCAGACATGTAAACTGTTTCAGCAAACCAACTAGTAGGTAAATGTTTTTCAGCTTGCTAACTGCTAGCCTTTTCAGTTAGCCTACTGCAAGCTAAAGCTTTGCTTTTCAGCTTGCTAGCACCATCAACTTGGAAGTAAAGCCTTTTCGTCAACTCTCTAAGCCAATCCTTAGCAAAGCAAACTCTTTATTTTTCCCGATGTTAGCTGAAACCTGCTAGCTACCAAAGTTTTACTGCAAAGTGAAACTTTTTAGCTAGGAGAATGCTTTAAAAAAAGCTCCACTTTTTAAGTTAGCTTAATGTCTGCTAGATCTTTTCAGTTAGCATGTTAGGTAAATGTTTACAGTTAGCTCTTAGAAGGCTAAGTTTTACCGTTAGCTTCGTCTAGCAAAGTAAATACAACACAGAATTAGCTGTCTAAACTTTTTACGTTAGCTTACTGGAAGCTAAATCTTTTCGGTTAGCATGTAGAAGGCTAGGTTTTACTGTTAGCTAAACCTTTTCAGTTTGTTCAGCCCAGCTAAAGATGTTCAGTTCAGTAAGAACAGTGACGTTTCTCTAGCAGGAACAGATACTGACGCTGGGGTGGATTTTATCCAGTGTATAAAAGGCACGAAGCTGCCATAAGAGCAGAAAAACTAGAGCCCACATTTTTACACACTTGCATTTAAAGGATGTTTATAGATGGAAAAAAATAAATTTACCCCCAAAAACATGGAAATTTCTGATTTCAAAACTGTTCGGCTTTGGAAACTCAGAAAATGTAAAAATTTTTCCTGAGTTTTTTCTTGCAAATTTTCAACTGTTGGATATAAGAGATTTAAAAGTTTTTCTCTAGACACTTTCTGAGACTTAATCTGAAAATGTCCAAGTTTTTTTGGTGGAAATTGACTCTTTCTATGTACGGTGGCCCTAAAAAGCCGTGCAGACACTGGATGTCCTGGAGCCATTAAACTAAATGTCTCTGCGGTCGGTGAAGAACGTGTCGGGAGACTTAAAGAAAAAAAACTCTGAGAAATAAAAGAGTCAGTTCCTTTATCTACACAGAACAACCAAAGGGAATCTCCAATATTTAAAATGAACTTGCGACAGAATCCAGTCACTCCTGCTGCTCGTTTCCAGCTGGGTTGTTGGCGCCGTTCGCGTCTCCAGAGTTCGGTATAAACGCGGCGCCGTCATGGCGGCTTACGACAGCTTCTGGCTGGCGAAGAAGGCCTTGGTCTGGCCGCAGGTGGGGTTGGTGCAGAGCGGGCAGCGCAGCGTCAGCTGGCGGGAACACGGCTCGTTGGACTTCAGGTGGGACTGGACCAGGTCAGCCAGCGCCTGGACATGGAAACACCACAGAGAGACGCTTCAGGAAACATTCAAGCTGCTAAACATCGAACCAGCGACTCATGATGACGACAAACCGCTTCTGTCAACACGACGTTTCCTCTACATGAAATCCAGTTTCCATGGAAAAAGTAACTTTAAAGTAACTAAATTAGATTCTGTTAGTTTGTGCTCTGCTCTAAACGTTTCTTCACATTTGGTGTCGTAGTTTGAAGCCAATAGTTTGGTAGGTTGGAAGATTATAATTTTATTATTATAAGGTCAAAGGTCACATTAAAGGGTTACCATATAAACTTTATATTTTAATGAAACTTTGCAAACTTTTTCTTCCCACTTCTTTTGAAATCATGTAGTTTTTTGTTCCATAAATTGTAAAAATTAAATGCTATTTCATTGATTTTTTTAGTAATCGGTTATTCTGATGATTAATCAATTAACTGATTAATCGGATAAAAATTTGGTGCATTCTGCAGATTTTTCATTAAACAATTTAGGATTTTTTTTATACAAAGTTACAAATACATGAGGAAAAGAAAATTATTGTTTAAAACAAGAAAAATATTATAAATGCCTAAAATGCAATAACAGCCTCATTTAAATAACTTTTTTTAACAAAGGAGCTAAAATACTTTCTATTAATCTGACGACTATTTTCCAGATCAATAATTAGATAGAAAAAGGATTAATATTAGATGTTTTGAACCGGGTGAATCTAAAAGTGTCACCATTTGGTTCTGGTTAAAACATTTTTACAGACAAGAAAATTTTCTATATTTAAAGCAAAATTTATAGATTTTCTTTCACAGTTTTGTCTTAATTATTGCTCTGAGTTGTTGCTTTTTCAAATCTGTACAATCCAGTTTATGATTAATCGATTGTGAAATTACCTGACGATTATTTCAGTAATCGATTAATCACGATTAATCGTCTTGGTGCTAATTATTTGTAAATGTAGTGGATTATAATCCCTGCAGGTTGGTAATCTGAGCGCTGGGCCTCCGTCTGGCTGTGCAGAACCAGATCAACACATTTTTCTTCATCTTCCAGCAGCAGCGAGGAAACCATCCTTCAGTAACTACCAACTAATCATCCTGTGGATATTGATTTCCTCCCAGGCCGACACTCGCAGGCCTGCCAGGGTCTCTGAGCGCAGCGGGTCCGAGCAGCCGGCCAGCCGGGCCGCTCAGTTCTACTGGAGTCAGCTCCAAAGGTTCCCATTGATCTGAACCTT